>NW_015387269.1:133936-168351 GCF_001527695.2 Protobothrops mucrosquamatus | reverse complement strand
GTTAGCTTCAGTAGAAGGAACAGCCACATCTTCACATAGTTGCTAGTTTTATAGATAAAGTTCTTCTGTTGACCCTGCTTGTACCATTGAATTTATATCAATAATAAATTGGAAATGAATCAAAATACAACTTGCCTGATCCATTTCTGAATGGAAATTTGAACAGGCAGATGGCTTCATAAAAAACAGAATAGAAACACAAGTTAAGATAGGCAAGAAAATGGTAAGTGAGCACCTGTCCAGCCTAAACGAGTTCAAATCACCAGGACCAGATGGATTAGACCCCAAGGTTCTCAAGGAAGTGGCAGGTGTGATCTCAGAACCACTGAACTATATTTTTCAAAGATCCTGGAGCATTGGGGAACTACCAGAGGACTGGAAAAGAGCTGATGTAGTTCCCATCTTCAAAAAAGGGAAAAAATGGATCCAGGAAATTACATACCTATCAGCCTGACCTCAATACCTGGGAAGATCCTGGAAAAGATAATCAAACAACGAATCAACGAACACCTAGAGGCAAACAAAGTCATTACTAAAAGCCAACATGGGTTTGTCAAAAACAGATCATGCCAGACAAATCTTACTGCATTCTTTGACCAAGTGACAAAATTAATGGATCAGGAATGCTGTGGATATAATTTACTTGGACTTCAGTAAGGCATTTGATAAAGTAGATCACAATCTACTACTTGATAAGATAAAAAAATGTGGGGTAGAAAGCACCACCACCAGATGGATCCGTAGCTGGCTGACTGGCCATACTCAGCGTGTGGTCCTCAATGGAACTGCATCTGCATGGAGGGAAGTTTGTAGTGGGGTGCCGCAGGGCTCTGTTCTGGGCCCAGTGCTCTTCAACATCTTCATCAATGATTTGGACAAGGGGATAGATGGGGAACTCATCAAATTTGCGGATGACACCAAGCTGGCAGGAATAGCCAACACTCCAGAAGACAGGCTTAAGATACAGGAGGATCTGGACAGACTTGAACACTGGCGCAATCTAACAAAATGAAATTCAATGGTGAAAAAAGTAAGGTTCTACATTTAGGCAAGAAAAACCAAATGTACAGGTATAGTATAGTATCTTGTTCAATAGTAGTAACTGTGAGAGGGATCTCGGAGTCCTAGTGGACAATCACTTAAATATGAGCCAGCAGTGTGCTGCAGCTGCCAAAAAAGCCAACACAGTGCTTGGCTTGGCTGTATTAACAGAGGAATAGAATCAAGATCACGTGAAGTATTAATATCACTTTACAATGTCACACTTGGAATACTGCATCCAGTTTTGGTCACCACGATGTAAAAAAAAATGTTGAGACTCTGAAGAGCAACAAAGATGATTAGGGGACTGGAGGCTAAAACATATAAGGAACGGCTGCTGGAATTGGGTAGTTTAATGAAGTGAAGGATGAAGGGGGACACGATAGCAGTGTTCCAATATCTTAGGGGCTGCCACAAAGAAGAGGGAGTCAAGTTATTTTCCAAAGCGCCTGAAGGCAGGACAAGAAGCAACGGATGGAAACTAACCAAGGAGAGAAGCAACCTAGAACTAAGGAGAAACTTCCTGACAGTTAGAACAATTAACCAGTGGAATAACCTGCCTCCAGAAGTGGTGAATGCTCCAACACTGGAAGTTTTCAAGAAGAGACTGGACAGCCATTTATCCAAAATGGTATAGGGTTTCCTGCCTGAACAGGGGGTTGGACTAGATGACCTCCAAGGTCCCTTCCAACTATTATTATTATTATTATTATTATTATTATTATTATTATTATTATTATTATTATTATTATTATTACTATTACTACTACTACTACTACTACTACTACTTCTACTACTACTACTACTACTACTATTATTATACATCACATTTAATCTGCCACTGAATATCACTATGAAGTATTTCAATTAAGAAGAAGAATTAGAATGGAAAAGTATTTTAAACTTTAACTTTGTTTCTAGAGATCAAGCTGAATGCTGATTTATGTTCCATGAATTTCCATGAAGGGTAGATATATATTGATTCATACTTTCATCTCAGTCAAAATACTTCCCTGTTTTAACAAGTATAGCAATTGGTAAACTATATGGTGAATTTATACTTTACTGGTCCTATAAGATGATCAGACCTATCTCCTAAAAAAACCCAGATATAAAATATATAGATAGATGATGATGATAGATGATAGATGACAGACAGACAAATAGACAGACAACTGATGGATATAGTTAGTTATAGACTAGGCCAGTCCTTCTCTAAAGAATATTTCATTAGTAAGTCATATAGAAATAAGGCGAAAGCAAGTTTTTTATTTTATTTCATACTTTATCCAAGTTACCTTCATGACATCTAGACTTTGTTTTCTCATTGGCAGGCTGTATTTAACACTATAACTTTGCTGTTATTGTTGTTTTTCCTCTGTTAACCTCATAACACGAGTCTGACAGCTGAGTACAAATTGTCTTTTATTGTGAAAATCATAGAGAGTTTGCTTTAGGGAACTTGCAATGGAAAGAAATACACTAGTTCAGTATGTTGATGTATGAGACTCTTTGTCTCTTTAGGTTTCTCATTTTAATGTCTGCTTTGTAAACAAAGTAATCTAAACTACAAATCAACACTTTAATTTTAATTAATAGCACTTTTGTACAAATAGTCTGCCAAGTATACTAAAAGATGAGGTATTCTTTCCTTCCTCTGCTGCATTATTTTTGTTTTGTTTTCTGTTTATCAGATTTCTGCAAAAAGAGAAATGAAGCAGAGTGCAGATTAAAGTAAGTTAATCTTAGCAGGAATCTAAATCTATCACTTTAAATGTTCTCTTTCATACCTAGCTGGAAATCTCTTGGATAGGTCCATTTTCAGTGAGTAGAGAAACAAGGTAGCAATGTACTTATTGTTTAGTTAATTACAGGTAGTCCTTGACTTACAACAGTTCATTTAGTGAGTGTTCAAAGTTACAATGGCATTATGACTGGTTTTTACACTTTATGACCATTGCAGCATATCCATGGACACATAATGAAAATTGGGATGGATGAACCATAATTAGTTGGAGTCAAACAGCAGTCTAAGTCATAAACAAGATTTACAAACTATAATGGAGGGATTAACAATTATAGGTATTTCATGCTTACCAACTGCTAGTTTGGCAACTATTCAATCTCACTTACTTTCAAAATTCTGAACTAGATTCAATCCCTGAACTAGATTCAATCCCTGAACTAGATCGGTAGTAAATCTCATCCTTACTATCTTGGTGCATTATGTCTATTAATATTAGATTTCCTTTTTCTTAGTTTTCATTTTAGATGTACTGTTTCATCTTTAAAAATTACAAGATGATTTGGCTGATTTTGGCTGAACCTCAAAATTATGCAGAGCTAGTAGATATGAATGTATTTATAAGAAGTGACCTAACTCCTTAAAACACTGGATAGCTGGCAACAATACAAACAGTAAGGCCTTGTGTACACTGAATTAGATAAAATTCCACAAGGCCTTGACATCCATCTTAACCCAGGTTTTAAACATTTTTAACTTAATCAGAGTGAAGTAATATACATTTTTGGTGCTACTCAGAGTACAGATTCTATGCAGGGAATAGAATCCAAGGTCCCAAAAGATGTCGTTGTTTAATCAGAAGGATGTGGGTCAATCAGCATCAAGCAAATTCTATAGGAGCTTTAAAGGCGGTAATTAGCACCTTGCATTGTGCTTCTGTGTGATCAAGCCAGACCCAAATAGAGCAGATGGCAATGGTCCACTCGTGAGGTGACTATGATGTGGATGGCTATCTGGAGGCTCTCAGGAATGGGGCAACTGATGAACCAAATGAATTTTTGCAACCTCAAAATGAATAGGGATATCAAGAGCTGCAGGTCAGACCAAGAAACTGTTAAAAAATCCTAGTGACAAACCACTTCCATGTCATGCCAAGAAAGTAGCATGCATGTGTCCATAAAAATCACCTGGATATTTATTTAACTTGAGAATTGTGTTTGATTATAACTCTCTCTCTCTCTCTCTCTCTCTCTCTCTCTCTCTCTCCCTCTCTCTCTCTTACACACACACCTATTTATCTATTTATCTATCTATCAACTTCTATGTCAATGTGCTCCAGGGTCAACAAACTGGACCAGGAACAGGAAGACTTAAGTTATAGTTCTCCCTTAGGTATGGAAAGTAAACAAGCTTCTGTCTATCTACTTACCAATTCATCCTGGACAATTATATCCAACATATATAGATATGTCCAACTATCTAGCTAAAATTATTCTTTTCTATCCAAAGGTAATATTATATAAGTAATTTCAGCAAAATTAATGCTACCTTTTCACATTGTATTTTATTGTTACGAAAGTCAACAAGCCAAAATAATTGATCTTATAATGCCAGACAAATGTTAATTTCATATGCAAATATTATTTGCTTAAATACTTCTTATTGCTCTTTTAATAAGGATACCTAAAACTATAACAATAAGCACAGAACACTAAAATAAAAAATGGATAAAATGTCATAATAAATAGCAGATCAAAATTAAAATGTGGTCTACATTAATACTATTAAAGTTGGGACAACCTATCCTACTTTGAAAAGGGATTTCACCACTAAGATTGGTGAAGCCTCCATTTCATATTTTTTTTATTCCTCTTTGGGGAGTTAAATATGGACTGGGTTCCTCATAGGTGATAACTAGAACCTTACAGTCTTAACCTTGAGATATAAATTGGAAGTTTAATGTTCTCTGAAAGGCAGATACCAGAGAATAAATCTGTCTCTTGTATTGAGCATAGCTGAATTTCTGAAGCATTTTAGAAGCCCAATCCACCTGGAATGTATTATATTAATATATTTCTTTGATGCCCTTTATTTGTATTACAGAAAGTGCAAGCCATTTCTATGCTATTCAAAAGGTCATCTATTGTTCCTTTACAGGAACTTTATTTTGTGAGGCTTTAAGTAACACAAAGTGGAGCACTGGGTTATATGATTCTGTGTCAAGCCCACATGAAGTGCTCTTGAACAGATTCCTCTACTCCTTCTGATCCTGAATTCCTCCAAAAGCTTCTCATGATAGTCAGGAGATTTAACCCATGCCTCAGAATGAAGGATGTGGATGACAAAGTGAGAAAGAATTTGGAAAAAGTGAGTGAGCAAAATATTCCTGGATGTACATATTCTCTTGCATACAGTATATACAAACTCAAGTACACCCACACACACACACACACACACACACACACACACACACGGAGGGAGGGAGGGAGGGAGGGAGAATAATTATATAATTCTGGTGTTCTTATCCAAACTGAATGGGAGCATTTATCAGTGTCTTTATAGTAGCGCACAACTATGGAAACAAAGATTATTGCAATATTATTATGCATTCTTTATTACTGTTATGGCTTATACTGTGTTTTGCCTTATTCAGTTCAAGATGAACTTAAGTCCCATAAAACTCAATAAACTTTCCTATAAATCCTATGTTAGAATGATCCAAATAATTATATGCAGCATTCTATTAAAAGAAAATATACCTGATTATGAACAAAAATAATCCTATTTTTAAAAAACCATATTGTTGACTAAAGTACATTGTTGGATTTTGCATGAACTGTAGGATTACAAAATCTAAGCACTGTGGCAGAGTATCCAATCATAATGTTTTCTTCACTTTCATTGTTAGTCCAGTTTTCAAGTGATATAGGTACTATTCATATGAATGAAAAATGTAATTACAGCCAATCCATCACTATTCCTTTTGCAGTTATATTTAATTATTATTGATTATTGAAAATGATTTTTAAAAATGCTTGCTCATCTTTGTGTTGTATTAAGCCAACATCATATTTGAATTAAGAATAAGAGTTAAATAAACACTATAAGGCTTTTCTTGAGTATTTTAGTTAAAAAAAAAATACCCAGAAACTCTTTTGACACAGAATCCAAAAGTAGAAAATAAATATGGAAATCGAGATTGAATTTGGGTTGGTCACCGGGACCAGAGATTTACTCTTCCAAGTTTTTGGACTCATTTGCCTTCATTCCTAAACATGGAAATGTTCAAATGTATTTAATATTTTACTCAAATCAAGAAATACATGATTGTTGAATGCCTTTCTTAACTGACTTTCAAGATTTCAGTTTTCTGTGAAATAAAACCAACAATTCTATGTCAACATAAATTCATAGGTCGACATTAAATAAAGATTAATTTATCAAATCCAAAGATTAATTTATCATAATCAGTAGAATTAACCAGATGAAATATAAAAATAAATCCAAAAGACAGTTTGTAACTATAAGCAGAAAAGAAAGGAGAAACCTCTTGTACTTTTTACACTACAAAGAGCGAAAATAAAATAAAATAATCAAGAGGGAATAAAAATGGCTTTTATGAATTCTAGGTATTTGTGGTTTGTGAAATTAGAAGGCTATGTTTAGTTCAACATTCTTTGAGGTAATGTATCTTCTAATAACTGGGTAGAGAGGAAGCAAAAATTCTGAGAAATTTCAGTCCAAATATGTGATAGTTACAATGCTTTAAATTTATTTTGGTGAATATTATAAATAGCAATAAATAAATAAATAAATAAATAAATAAATAAATAAATAAATAAATAAATAAATAAATAAATAAATAAATAAATAAATAAATAAATACATACATACATACATACATACATACATACATACATACATACATACATACATAAATACATAAATACATAAATACATAAATAAACACATAAATAAATACATAAATAAATACATAAATAAATAAATAAGAGAGGAAGAGCAAAAAACTTATTGTTTACTTGTTCAAAGATTCATACATATTAAGCATTAAAATGAATAGATCACAAAATTTCACAAGACTTCAGACTAAAAAAAATACTTCTTTAATTTATTTACTTATTTGTTTGCTGCCCATTTCACCATGAAATAACTCCATGTGGCTTACAGTGCCAAAAAGAATAAAACAATACAAAACCACTATAAATAAGAATAAGAATAAAATACTATAAAAATACAAATTATCAGCTAAAACTAAAAGATGGAGAGAGAGGGAGGGAATAGGAAGGATAAACAGGGGAGGATCTCCAGAGCAGGGGTCTCCAAACTTGTCCACTTTAAGACTTGTGGACTTCAACTCCCAGAATTCTGGCAGTTGAAGTCCACAAGTCTTAAAGTGGACAGGTTTGATGTTTCTCCACTGGAGCCCAAGGACAATTGGCGGAACCAGGTCTTCAGGCTCTTGCAGAAGATGAGAAGACTGGCAGCCAGTCTCACCTCAAGATGTTCCAAAGGGCAGGACTGATGGCAGAGAAAGCTCTTCTCCTGAATCCTGTCAGCCAGATTTCCCTAGCTGATGGAGCCCATAACATGCCTCCTCTACCAGAGGGCCAATCCCCAGTTTCTCAAATAACCTAGACCCATGACACAAAGGGGTCTAAAGGTGAAATTTATTTATTTTTCCAGCTTTGTAAAAATGTTAAGATATTGTTATGGTTCTAATTTTTATGTTTTTATACTTCTTCCTTGTTAAAACCTCCTTTTTATTGCATCTTTGTAAGCCACTCAGAGCTGTTATTAGCCAACACATTCTTGTTTTACATGAATAAGTACTCTGAAGCATATTCAATAGCCACTATTATAAGGACAATCTTCTTTTGTTGCATTTAATGTAATAAATCTCCTCACATTAGGGATGATATGCATTTCTACTGTATACCAATGCAATATTACATTTGCAACTATACCAAGTTTTACTAGAGAGAGAATTTAAACTTTAGAAAATTCTTTCCAGTGAATAGAGATATTGATTTTATGATATTAAGATTCAATACACTCTATATTTATGCAGTACTGATTTATGTCTTCCATATTCAATTCTGGTAGCTTCCACCTTCCTACCTGTCAAGGAATAAAACTTTATTGGTGAGGAAACATGCAATCTGATTTCTGACTCATGATGAAAAGTATATGGAAGTATTCTGCAGTTACTTAATCACAACTGCTTTTTACACCTTTCTGGATGGCTGATCATTCAATCAATCATGCATGCAACATAATATTGTCATGTTATTGAATTTCAGAAATCTCATGTAACAATATAGCAGAACCCTCCTCCAATCCAATAATGGAATAATAACAATATTCTATTGAAAGAAGAATATTCATATGAGCAATCCCCAATATTCCGTGTGTCTGTATTTATGTCCTTAAATAAAATGGAGTAATTATATTTTTAAATTTCACTGGAAATTTCATTTGCCTTTTTAAATAGTCACATCACACAGTTGTAATCCACCATTGCATTTTTCCCACAATTCCCATTAGCATGGAAAATATTCCTGCATCATATACCTGTGCATCTGATTCTTATGCACATAAATATACATTTATCTCCGTTAAATTTCCTTCTATTATTCTATTATTCTAAATGTACCTTCTATTATTCTCATACGATTTCCTCAATGTATCAATATCATTTTGACTTTATTTCTGTCTTCTAGGGCAGACATGTCAAACACAAGGCCCGGGGGCCAGATGCGGCCTGCAACATGGTTTCATGTGGCCAACGTAGCCATCCTGAAAACAGTGAGGGAATGGCCCCCGCTGCCTTGGCCCCAGCCCTGGCCACCCAGGAGCCAATGTACAATTTTGTGGTGGCCATCTATGCTGAAACACATTCAGTTTTAGCTCCACAAGGCCATCTGGAAACAAGGGACCGCCCCCTGGGTGTGTGCTGGGGAGGTGTCACTCTTTGTGAGGAATGAAGAAATGCACCATCGCCTGGAAGTGGCCAGCAAATGGCCCTCACCTACTTCACATATCTGGCTTGATGGGCTCCGGGGGAGGGGTTTCGGCAGGCTCTTCCAGTGGACCATGCCCTGGTCCCACCCCTTCTGCCAGAGACCCTCAGATCTGTCCCACTCCTGCCCAGGCCCCCACAAGCACCCTTGACGCGAACGATGTAGAGCTGGCCATGCCCACCCAGTAGGCCACACCCACTCCAGCCATGCCCACCCAGTAGGCCATGCCCACCCTGGCCACACCTACCTGCCCCCCCTGAGGACAACCACAATGCTGATGCGGCCCTCAATGAAATTGAGTTTGACACCCCTGTTCTAGGGAATTAATTATCTCATTTAATTCTGCATCATCTGCAAATTTGATAAAAATTATCCCTCCTCCTTAAAGTTAACAGTGAAAATCTTGAGCCAAGGACCAAAAACTTTGGCATGATTCCATATTTCATTTAGTTTTAGAAGGAACCATTGATAACCTTCCTTTGAGCACATTTTTCAAGCCAGCTGTTCATTTGTCAGGCCATTCAGCCATACCTAACTAGCTATTTAATCAGAAAATCATTGGATATTTTGTCAAATGTTTTGGTGAAGTCAAATATATCATATCTGTACCAATCAATAATCTGGTAAGATGGTTACTCAATCAAATATGAACTAAGGTTGGATACAAACAGTAGTTCAGACACTCCCTTTCAAGCGGTAACAATTTAGCAGTGATTTTGTCAGTCATCACAGCTTTGTATAGCATAATTCTATGTCACCTCTATGCACTGCTGTCTCTGCCTCCTGTGAAACTCTACTGCCCAAAACCTATTAATTCTATATCTCTGTGTCAGTTGCAGATCTGAAGGACTTTCTTTCTATATACTTTAGTTCAGAATTGCCTGCAGGAGATGGCTTTTGGTCATCATTAGTGTTCAGCTGACTTTTTTTTCATGATCACCTGAATCTGGTTTGGTTGAAAAAAAAAAATTCAGGAACACAGGAAGCTTCCTGTTATAACTGAGGAACAGATAAATATGACATTTTCAGTAAGAAAAACACTAGTGTTGATAAAAGATGAAAGGAACTGTTGTCTACAACCAAACACCAAGCAAACTTCAAGCTTCTGTCTAAAAACAAACCTTAAGCAAAATTTCCTAACACCAACCTGACAAAAAATTTATAATCACAATTCAGAAAGTATAACACTCTACCTACAATAAATATGAACCTTTACAGTGCTCTACCGTTAGACTGTCTGCAGAATGACAATTTTCCAGAGTTTCTCTGAAAATCTGCTCCCTTCAAACATTCCTAAAGGAGTACATATTGTTTTTTTTCATGCAAAACATGCACTATTTTGTTATTCCTGTTCTAACCCCCCCAATATAATGTATTAAAATATTGTAAAGAACTGATAAATCATAAACCCACTGAATTTCTTCTATGATTTTGAATTATGAGATGAGAAGCTGTGCATTAGGCAGTATATATTGCTATATCATCCTATACCAAAGAAAAGGCAAAGCTATTATTTCTTCTCTTAATGGAAGTTTTGGTACACACAAACAATAAATCAGATATTGATAGCTGACAACCGCAATTAAGATAAGGTTATCATGCTTGCATAGTCTGTCTCCTAACAAAAATCCTGGGTTGCTGTAAAGTTTCAAATCTGCATAATATATGTACTATGCGCACCAACCATAATTGGATATATTGCTTCCAAACAGTTTGCTAAAACCCTTGTATGCTTCTTGTAAACTTTGATTGATTGTCTCTATTTCACTTATGCCCTTGTGTATATCTTCCAAGAACAATGCTGAAGTTCGGTAATATTAAATGCTTTGAGTTTGTATTAAACTCCAATCACAACCTAGTGTCTCTAGAAATGAAGTCTTATTTTAGAAGAAGTGATATTACTCTTACTGTCTTAAAATAAAGCTGAAGATAGACATTAATCAGGGATTCTGATTAATACTTATTGGCTAAGAAAATTGATTTTAAAAAGGATTTCATTATTATGAGAGGTGGCAGGCAACTCCCAGCAGAATATTTAATTTATTGCTATTCCAAAAAGTAAAACTTTAATAATGGGAGCAATTTGGAAAACATTACAAAATGTTATTTGAATGAAAGAAGGACAGAGAAGGATGGAGAAGGACATCTCCTTGGAGTTTACAAGTAGCAAGACTACATAAATAATTACAGTTCTTTTAGAAAAGGTCTGAAAAAAATAATTTTAAAAACTCTGAAGCATATGCATTTTTATTTTTAATAAGCAAATAGACAGATTACTAATGGGTAATCTGAAGATCAAAGGCCATTTCTGGGACTTGAATGTTCAACTGTAACATAACTGAAAGACTTCAGGATGCTAAAACTAATATGGACCAGAAGCATACTATTAAATTGACGTATATGAAGCATGAGTGAATAATAAAACCAACATATATTATTTTAAATTTATTTATAAACACTACTGGTTTCTGAATTTGGATATGTGCATGTAGTTTTCTTGATAAAAATGTAGAAGTGCTTACCATTGCCTTCTTGCAGAAAGTTTTTCAACTTCCCAATGTATAGTGTACGTATCTTATATCTCTTGATGAGATCCAAAGAAAGTGCAAATCAGATCTGATTATAGTTTTAGCATTCTGAGATCGCCCAGTTATAAACTTTTTCCCATTTTCTGAAGCTGTACATCTACAACTATATTTATTTTTATAATTGTATCTACATGGCCATGTGTGTCAATTTTTCCCCAGACATATCTGTAAATCTCAGCTTTCCATATATTAATCCCTTATTCTGAAACGGCTACTCCGGAAAGTCTTACAGATATGACTCACCTTGATTAATTTCTGCATCACAGTTCAACATGAACTTATATACATGAAGTTCTGCCTATTCAGTAATACAGATATTAAAAGTGTATGTCTTTCATATTCAGATGTTTGACTGGACATGGAGGAGGAGGAGGAGGAGGAGGAGGAGATGATCTTCATCATTTAAAAACAGCTGAACTACAGAAAATGTTCATACATCAAAGAAATGCTCAAGATTTTCTTGATAGATTTGAGCATTGGACCCTATTTAACAAGATGAAGTACAGTGGTGAAAAAAGTAAGGTCCTACATTCAGGCAGGAAAAACCAAATGCACAGGTAGAAAATAGGAGGTAAGTGGCTCAACAGTAGTAACTGTGAGAGGGATCTAGGTGTCTTATTGGACCACCACTTAAGTATGTATATATTCCAACAAAATGGATATCCATGCAACTTCATCAAAAAGTCCCTGATTACTCAACCTAATATAGCACAACCAACCCAAACCCTAAAAAGAATTACACTGCCATACATCAAGAATATCTCAGAAACCACCAAAAACTACTACAACCACATGGAATCAGCACAGCACACAAGTAAAGCCCTTCAAAACATCCTAAGCAGACCAATAAGAAAAAACAGGAGTCATCTACAACATACAATGTAAGGACTGCAACAACCGCTAGGCAGAAGACTGGCAGAATGCATCCAAGACCACTAACTAGCAGTCAGAAGACATAGGAAAATTCTTTAATTTTACAACATATAGACAGATTTAATCATAGTTTCAATTAGGAAAACTTGACCATCCTAGATCATGCCAAGTCCAAAAACACCATGGAATTTCTAAAAGCTTGGCACTCTGACAAATCAGCCATCAATAGACACATAGACATTAACATCATTTATAGACTATGCAAAAGAGACTATCACCCAGCCCAAAAAGGAACAAAAAAGATTCCAGCACCTCTCCACCAGCAATCAGCACCCAGATAAGCATAGATTAATTCCAAGGTTAGCATCAGACCAACAATCAAGTAAACAATACCCCAATCAAGAAACTGCCAAAGAAGCCAACAGCAAACAGCCCAATCAAAGAATCTCTAAGACCACCCCCACCAACACTGACAGGGAAGCCACTAGAATATAAAACTGACAGCAAATGGCACTCCTTACTAGCACTAATGATGTTAGGTAATTTGGGTAATGAAACATCTGCAAAAAAACAAGCAAGGCGAGAGAGTACCAAGGACCCCTCAACCTTTCGAAGTTATGACACACCTTTCCAGGTTCTGAAGTTCTAATAGCTGCCCTCCTCCCCCCTCCCCAAGTAACATGACTGCATTTGGGGCAATTCAGCAACTGGCTTACATTTATGTCAATTTACAGTGCCCTGCAATCACATGACCACATGTTATGACATTTTCCTGAAAACCGGCATTTAGTTCCAGTTTTTGGCAAGGCTGACCCATAGTGAACAATTGGTTCATTTAATGAACACAACATTCATTTAACAACTTCCACATAAAAAGGTCATCAAATTGGGTTGGTCACATGGGTGACTTGCTTTAAAACCATCACTAATTATGACTGTAATTGGCAAGCTACATTGCAGTTATAAGTTGAAAATCATCTGTAGCTATACTGAAAAAAAATACAGATGGCCACTAGATAGTAGCAAAGAAGTACAGAATGCATAAAGTCATCTATAGCAATCTGGAGTTTCACACCTGGCTTATGGGATGCTTGACCAAAAACGTAATAGATTCTTTCTGATATGAGGTGGACACAAGTGAATATCTTCTTCATTTTAGAATAGTTAGATTTTTAATTATCATGATATATTCATAACACCACACTAATGACACTGATTTAAGCCACAAATAAGTTTTTTTTCCTCTCAGTAAAATCATACACTGTTCAGTTTTTCTTTTCTAAGAAAAAAGAAATGAGGCTATTTCTATTTTCATTTTTAGGGAAAAATGGTCTGTCCTTTTGGAAATTTGAAATAACTGAGCAGTTAAAATTCATGATCTACATTTTGTGTCATTATTATTACATTAGTATGCAATTATAGTCCTAGTTAGTCATAATTATGCTCATAATTATTCAATTTATCACCATATATTCTCTGAAAATTTTATTGGAGGAGTTATTAACATTAATAAATTGTTTTTCTTCATATCCGTATTATTAATTCTCCTCATGTGTGATAGGAATTATCAGCCATAAAATTAATGCAAAGTCTTTACTTTGTATAGCTGACATAATGAAGTATAGTCTGATAACCTTTCACTATTTTCTTGTTTTACCATTTATCGTTGCTTCCCATTAAACAGAAAAATATTAATCTAAATTAAGTTAACCATTGTTGTGTTTGTGTAGGTATGTTGTGAGAAATTCCTTGTTCTGAATTTCTACCCAATACCATCTGTATGGATAATCAAAAGCAATAAATTTCTTTTATATTTCTTCAATATAAAGCAGATCTTGAATTTAAGACAAGTTTCTCCTACGCTTGAAAGAAAAAATCAACAAAGATAAAAAATATTTACCCTCCATTAACACATATTTAATGCACCTGTTTCTCGTGATTAAAACTAGGCAGAGATAATTGATCTTTCTCTTAGAATACAGGTAGACCTTGAGTTACTACTATTTGCTTAATAATGGCTCCAATTAATGACTATCTCTGAATATGTCAGTTACAACCAAAATTTGAATGTACAATTGTCACTCTGCCCATGCAGTCACATGATTGTAATTTGGCTTTTGACAACTGGCTGGCATTTACAACAGATTGCAATGTCCCACAGTTACTTGATTGCAATTTGTGATGCTTTGGCCAATTTCTGCCAAAAAATGCCATTGGTCATGCTAGATCCTTCTTATGACTGGGGTGAGTCAGTTTTGACAGGGTATGTCAAAATTTTCAAGATGGAAAATATATACAAAAGGAGTAAAGTTTAGATCACAATGCCACATGATATTCTGCCTAGTATTAGTAAACAAATATACACAATCAATGTTACCTAGCGTGGTAACCAACCCAAAAGCTTGGAGAACAAACTTCTACCCTCATACACAATCAAGTTTATAAAATCAAGCCTCTGACAATTTTGATAAATAAAATTAGTAAAATGAAATCAAGATAGGTTGATTTGTTTATTTATTAAAAATAAATCCCATCGTGCAGTTAAATAGATATTTCATAATGAAACTGTGCTATTTAATGTTAAACCGATCCATTCAAATACAAATTTAAAAATTGGTGAATATTTTCAAAAATGCTAAAAATGAAACAAACAAAATGAGTGACCTAATTAGAAGAAATGTCTGAATAAGTATTACTGAAATGGTTGACTTTGTTATATCTCTCCTCATAATCTCTTCTACAGCATGCTCCCTGTCATTGTTCCAATAAAAATGTCTATCCCCCATTTATTTATCATTCATTTATTTATAATTTCAATTTCTATAGCCACACACATAACTGCTGGATGGCTTACAAATGTTGAAAAGCTGCCATAAACTATTAAACCAACATAGAATAGATTAGAATGGAACTTAGGCAGTGGTGGGATTCAGCCAGTTTGCATCAATTCGGCAAAACTAGTAGCTAATTTTTTTGTTGCCCAGATCCAGAACAGACTTCCAGAAGCGGCATCCACACAGAGAACTGGTTGTTCACATATTTGAATCACACCACTGAGTTTAGGTGGTAAATTTAACTTAGGGATTTCAAGAAATGGTGTACAAATAGTCTATGAGAGGAAATTGCATTAGTATCACAGAAATTTCTTTAATTTATTCATTATTCACTCACTCACTCATTCATTGCAATTCTTTTAATATATGGTATTGAGTTCAATCTCTTTTTTGGTATTAACTTGGATATTTTGAGGAGTGATCTTATACAACTAGTTTTAATTATTATCTCACCATCTTTCCTATAAAACTCAGAGATAGGGAAGAAGAAGTAGTCAATTGTATTTTTGAATGATGCTCTTTTGTCTTAACTATTACATGGAAAAATAGCCTCCCTCTCTAAGATACCATTTGCTCCAATCATTTCCCTGCCTTATAACTATTCTTCAAATGAGACTTTAGAAATGATATGTCCAGTAAGATGGATGGTCTTCTTTTCCTGCTTACTCCAGCATCTGTTCCTTTGTGTCTCCCTAGGATACACTGTGACCTGAGTTTCAGAGTAAGCCAAGCACAAATTTGCAATCTTTTAATTCTAAATTATTTAATAGAGCCGAACCTAAAGTGTATGTATGCAACAGGAAATAAAGCATGTAAATAGTAATAACCATTCTCTACCTAGGCCAAAAAAAAAAAGTATATTTGGGGTAAATCATGGGGTAATCATGATAAGTAAAAGATATTGATTGAAAAAATTGATATCATGAAGGCAATGCATTATTTTTATTTGAAAATTTCTGGAATTCAAAGTGCAATATATTATTACTTTTTCTAATGAAGTCTTTACTGTGTAAATTTGCCAGTCTAGTTATTGCAATAGACTGGCAAATTTACACAGTAAAGTCTTCATAAGAAAAATGTACTTTAAGAACACAGAATTAAACATTTGGATCTGTTTATGAGAATTTGAATCTTTGTGATCAAAGGTGGCTTTCCTCTCTACACTACGTTCTACAGAGGCAAAGTTGACCATTGTTTTTAGGTTATGTGGATACACAGATATAGGATGAAATCCAATTTTGTGCTTCAATTATTGTCAGCAGATTCTAATGATGGAAAAGAAACAAGGAATTTAGTATATACTTTGTTTCTCCACACACTTCACCTCTCCATCATGGTCTACCAAATTGATCTGAAGTTCTTCAGTCCAAGGGGGAAACTGCAAGGAACATTTATTTTGGGTGCCCTTGAGTCAGAGAACAACTCCAACTACCTGGACAAGTCCCTGCAGTTTTCTTGGTAAGATTTTGGAAGTCGTTTGCCCTCTCCTTAGTCTTTGAGTTGAAAGAAAGTGACTGGCCAAAGGTAAATCAGCTGGTTTAGAATAACCACTATACCAAACCAGTTCTCACAGGGATGATAAGAGATTAATATCCCACTATAATGGCAGACCTTTGCTCAGGCCACCCTGAATTCCACTCAGTGTTTAATATCCTTGCAGGTCTACTGGATTATGTTCTCCGAAATAAGGTGGCTTCAAACAGTTACAGTTGTGTTTGCTACCAAAGGATAAGTTAATCTATCCTGTAGACACTATGTATACTAAGCAGTTATTCTACAACACACATTTTTGCTGGAAAGGTAAAAAGAAGTAAGACAATATTGTTAAGCATAGACACAACAGGGACGTCCATTACAAGGAGAGTGGATTTGATGCAGGTGCATCAAGAGGGAATCATAAGGTAGAGATGGTGGTCACAACTGCACAGTTGATGACCTGCCCCTTTGCACATAGAATAATATCACAATAATATCACATGGAGTTTCAAGCAGCAGTCATGACTTTGTTTACTGCCTCCTTAGATGTCCCATTTGAAGAGAGCTGCACCTGTTTGATCGGTGGAACCAAATTTGCCGATGTAATATATGCAGTTCATACTATCATGAACAGGCTGAACTGCATTATTTGGCATTTCTTTCTTCCGCGGTGATTAGTTTACAGATAAGGTGTAAAGTAAAGATATAGACAAAGGAACTGCCAAATAGTCACTTCTGACAAGTTTAATATTCTGGATATACAAGCAACTATCAATCAGACTGCAATACAGACATTTTTAAAGCATCCTCTGAGTATAATGGAAAATAATGTAACACATCAACTCAAATAAATATGTGCTCTCATTCAAATAAACAGTCCATATATTAATAAATCTGTATTTCTGTTTCTTGAAGAAGGTGTTTAAATAAATAAATCATTAAAACAAGCACAAATTAAAATTAAAAACAGTTAATTTTTAAAAGGTAAACAGTTAAACATTCAGAATATAAAATAGTATATGGCCCATCATTTTTAAGCATTGTACAATCAAAGAGTATCTTTTTGCTGGTTGACAGATGATCATCCTCTTTAGCTATTTTTTTTAAAGAAAAAAAAATGTTTGTCTGTCTGTCTGTCTGTCTATATATCTATCTTCTCTGTATCTCTCTTTCTCTATCTACTTGGGTCAAGACTTTAGAAAAGCTGTCAAATATTGTAGCTTTAAAAGAACATTTGCTAAGCCATACATTTTTCTCCTGAAGTAGCAAACTGTGAAAACTAAATGGACCAAGTCACACAAAAGTCAAGCATTAGTGTCACTGTACCTATACATTTCAGGAATGTACTTCTTCAAGTAGATATGCTCACTGATCCACATTAGGATCATTAGTTTAATTCATTTTGCAGTTTTACTACCTTGCCACTGTTTTTGAATGAGACGCTTGTCCTTTGTGACTCATTTTGCTACTGCCACTGATTTCCAAATGGAGATGGTAGCTTTCAGTAATTACAATTTAAAGAATGTTTTAAGAAATGGAATGCCATTGACTGATCATGTCATGGATGAAAAAATACTATATGACAGAATCCCATCTAATTTTATGGAGAAGCAAAAGAGCTGACTTTGTTTTATTATAGATATGTGGCAACATGAAATCACTGGAAGTTCTTCATAATTTCCAGGGATATCAAGAAAGTGCTGGAGAGATCCCAAAAGGTAAAAAGGCAGGCATGATCATCCTGTCAAAGCTGGCATTTTATGTGTGAGTCACATGCCTACCTGGCCTAATTGTAAATATATAATGAAAGTGGAAACAACTAATGAATGTTGTTTAATATGACGGATGAATTTAAAAGAACACCTGAGGTGATGCATTTATACAAATTGTTTATATCAAAATGATTAGTTGACTTAACTATTCATTTTTATTGCTTGAACATAAGAAAAATCTCTACTTTAATTATTTTGGTGAAGCACACATATTTTAAGGTAATAATTTAAATCGTGTGTTGTTGGTTTTGGTTTTGAAGGATTGTACGATGCAAAACATCACCATGAATACCAATGATTCTGTTCATTATCATAACTTCAAAATCTTGAACAAGAAAGCCTAGTTCAATTTGTCAAAGGCCTTCACTGCATCTAAGAATATAATTGTGGCTTATTTTTTTATTATGTTTCTCCAAAGATTTCAAAATAGAACAGAACAGAATAGAATAACAGAGTTGGAAAGTCTAACCCCCTGCGCAAGGAGGACACTTCTATCATTCCAGACAAATAGCTGCTCAATCTCTTCTTGAAAACCTCCAGCATCCAACACATGTATAATATTGTCTTTTAGCTGTGTTATAAGTAAAAAAAAAACTGGAATTGATCTTCGTTAATAAATTATTGAAAAATTATTTTCAGTCTTAAGCTACAATTATGATAAACAATCTATAGCAGTTATTCAATAATGATATCAGCCTACAATTTCTTTCAAAGTCAAATATTGTCCCTCTTCAGATACTTATAATAGATCAGCCTCTTTCAACTATCTGGAATCTTTCTTCTCTGTAGGATAAAGTTCAATATATTTTGTAAAAGTTGCAAAAGTTCATCCTCAAAACCTTTATAATAAGGACCTGATAAACTATCCAGCCTAAACCCCTTTCCTAATGAATCTGTTTTTATAGCTTTGCAAACTTCCTTTATGGCTTTAAGCCTGTTCATAATCTGCTCCTTGGTAAATTTTGTTTCTTTAGATATTTAGATATTTTTTCATAATTTATATGCTACCACTTCTCTATATTTGCAAAATCAAAATCTACATAATTAATTTTTATTCCCATTTTATTCCCATGCTGTTAACATATGTAATTGTCATTGTAAAAACTTGATTTTTTGAAAAAAAATATTTAACTTTTCTGGAAACTTCAGTAAAAGCAGTGTGTCTCAATCTTAGCAACTTTAAGATATCTGACCTTTAACTCTCATAATTCCTCAGCCAGCCTAAGTAAGCTCTGAGGAACATGTTTTAAAACATTATAGAAGATTTCAATTTACCACAGAGTGCTTATAGGCAATTTATGGTATTTAAACATTTGTTATTTAAATTACCATATTTAGTTTTGATGCCATTGCCAGATCTACAAGTCTATTTGTTGTCCAGGCCCAGAATGGACTTCCGGAAACCTAAAGCAGTTATTGTTTTTATAAGAAGGCATTTGAAATAATTAATCTTAAATATTGAAGTGACTTTTAGAAATATGAGTTTTATTATCATGCTTTCATAATCCAGTAGAAAACTGCCTTAAATTTGTCAATCTATTTTGATCTTAAAGTATAATAAATACAACAGAAAATTTCCTTATGAATATACAAAGTCAGTGACATAAGTTTGATACAGGTTTTTTCAATAACATTGTTGGAGATGCAATTTAGGAGTATAAATACAATTTCACATAATCTTGGCTTATCCTAGATGTGTTAACTGGACATTAGGCCAGTGGTGGGATTCAGCTGGTTCGCACCACTTCGGCAGAACTGGTAGCTAATTTTTTGTTGTCCAGGCCCAGAATGGACTTCTGGAAGCGGCATCCACACAGAGAACTGGTTGTTCACATATTTGAATCCCACCACAGCATTAGACCAACCATTACATAGCAAGGATTTATCCATTTATTTTAGTGTATCAAGATTTGAGGACCATAGTGTTTTCATGGCCAAGATATTACTATGAGATCCATAGTAAGAAAAATGTATCATGGCAATACATTTTTCATATGTGTTGTCTGACAATGTTATCTTTTTAAAAAAAATATTTAGTCTATTTAGTCATTTGTGTGCTTTTTAACAATATTTTTTTCCTTTGTTAAAAGTGAATACTAAGTAATAATTATTTTTTTGCAACTTAGTTTGATACAATAAAATAAAATTATAGAAATAATAGCATGCATGCTATGACTTGGATGTGTATAATGAAGTTATATTACACCCAAGTCACGGATGAGGCATAGAGAGAGAATATTATATTAGCTTATGAAGCCACTTAAAAACTGAAAATAATCAACTTCAGCCCTGTACAGAACATCTGAATCTGTAGTGTTTTATGAAATCTGAATTAAATCATCACCCTGTTTACAGATTAATATTTAAATATATTGCACATGAATCCATAGATTAGTAATTTATGGAAATGAATGGCTTAATTTCTTTTTCTACAAAGTCTTTGTATTCATTACATCCAAATTAATATTTCTATGTCTGTCCTTCATATAGATATTTCTATCTACATATATTTAAAGTTTTTACAGTACAAGATGCCATGGAGATGAGTAACAAAATGACTGGAGATGCTAAAAGTCATAAACTCACTGAATGTTAAAGGTTTACAAATACTATTATGTTACCCTACATGCAGATGTTCTTTCTTTGAAAATTAATCCGCAATAGCTTAAATTGCTTCAGCTGAAATCATATCACACATTTTTTATTATCTAATTAATTTTCTAAATGTCGCCAAAATGCATTTTCACTAGAAAATACATTTTGTTTTATATCAGAAAGTTCAGGGAATTTTTTTTTAATAAAAAAAGTATAACTTTTGAGTATTTAAAAACTAGTAATAATTATTTAGTTTGTATTTCCTTATTTTTTATTTTATTAAGGGAAAAAATAATTAACAATAACAAATCTATGAAAAAGATGGTGAAATATCTGAACAGTTTTGCTTTAGGAAGTTAATAAGGTTTTAAAATATATATCAAGGAGTAAACTCTAAGCCAAAAACAAATAACCAATATATAATTTATGTATGTATTTATTTAAAATGTATCCTTCATTCTCATCAGGAAGTTTTTCTAAATTTTCCACACAGTAAGAACCCCATGAATTAGAGCTGGGCTGAGATAATATGATTGGATCAAAGGCATTCAATGAGCTTCTATGGCTGAGTCATGTTCTTCCTCCTTCTAATCCAACATCTTCACCATTAAACCAAACAATGCATTGGCCCATTTTCCCCCCCTCTCAGTTCAATCCATCACATACATCAAGGAGGAAGCAGGTGTTCACTTTATTCAATTTCTAGAAGAAATATATCAGTCAGTTAATTAACATTTTCCATCAACTTCTTAATTATTATTCAGTTTATTGGGCAATAATTTCTTTCTTATGTCAAAGAAAGTTATCTCTTTTCATTGTTCCACTTGGCAAGTGGGAGGCCATAAATATTGCAAAACTAACTGAGAAAGTAAATAAATAAATATGAATGTTTTAACATATGGCTCATTACTTTTTATTTTTAGTTGATTAATGTGTGAGACATTTGCAGAATTCCTTAGCTGGAACATGGTTGTCAGTTTGTGGAATTCTTGTCATTGCTTTAATGTAAACATTGAAAATGAATTCTTCTCAAGATTAATATGAAATATCATTAGACTCATGGGTGCTCTGTCTGAAGATCAAACTCATTTGCTTGAGAATGGATAATCCCTTTTCCCATTTTTCCAATAATAATATAATATAATATAATATAATAAATATAATAATATAATATAATATAATATAATATAATATAATATAATATAATATAATATAATAATATAATATAATATAATATAATATAATATAATATAATATAATATAATATAATATAATATAATATAATATAATATAATATAATATAATATTATATTATATTATATTATATTATATTATATTATATTATATTATATTATATTATATTATAATATAATATAATAATATAATATAATATAATATAATAATATAATATAATATAATATAATATAATATAATATAATATAATATAATATAATAAATATTATAATAATATAATATAATATAATAATGTAACGTAACGTAACATATAACATAATATAACATAACATCACATCATATCAACAGAACACATCAACACAACACAACACAACACAACACAACACAACACAACACAACACAACACAACACAACATAACATAATATAATATAATATAATATAATATAATATAATATAATATAATATAATATAATATAATATAATATAATATAATATAATTAATATAATATAATATAATATAATATAATATAATATAATATAATATAATATAATATAATATAATATAATATAATATAATATAATATAATATAATCTGGGTTGACAAGATTAGAAATGAGGAGGTGATAAGCCGCCTGGGAAATGCCAAGGGAAATCATCAAAACAATTAAAGAACGGAAATTAGAATATTTCGGACATGTGATGTGACACCCAGGAAAATACGGCATACTCCATTTAATCCTCCAGGGAAAGATTGAAGGCAAACGAGGCCCAGGCAGAAGAAGAACGTCTGGCTTCAAAATCTAAGGGATTGGTTTGGACAAAACTCAGCAGCACTTTTTCGTGCGGCTGCTGATAAAAACAGGATCGCCAACGTCCGATAACGGATATGGCACAAGAAGAAGATATCTCTTTAGTTCTAGAGTACTAACTATTTTACCCAATCCATAGAAAGGGATTAATCTTTATTCTGCATTATAAAGTACTTTTGGCAGCCCAGTTCTCTGTCTGATTCCTTTTGTTTCCTGTCTGTTCATAGCAAAGTTGAGAACAGAGAATTTTGGCAGATGGAATTAGGCAGATAGTCTTTAATGCCTCTTAAAATGCACAAATTTGTGCAGTTCTCAGGTTGAATGTTTTGTGGTAATGTGGGAGGTCTAATTTGAACCAAAAAACAAAAGAAAAGAAAGAAAAAGAAAAAGCATGAGACCAAATAAATAAACTTTGGGAAATTATTAAGAAATATGTGGGAATAAACATAATATTCTTCATCTGCATAAATAATGACATAATACAACAATACTAAGAATGGATTTTGAGAAGCAAGATAAGGTTGCATCAGCCTAATTCCACTAGCATGGGCATTAGCATCTGTAGGCAACACAAGAGGGATGGAAATAATGAAACACACATTTTAACATTCCAACACAAACTCTGCTCCTTTACACTTGTGTCACAATGTCTCATGCAACCATTTAAGCAGCAAAACTTGCACTGTGATATCAACATGCGCATCACATCACTTTAACAAAATTTTGACTTGAATGGAAGGCTTCTGTCGTTAGAGAAAATCTGTTTCATTCATTCCAGAATGTCTAATTTTGATTCTGCTTGTGCGAGCATTTTTAAACTCTTTGCAGTGTTATGTGTTTGGTTTTTGCTTGCAGGAATTATTTCACTATTGGATATTTAATTTAAATGCTACAAGAATATTCAGTCCCCATCAAAATACCAACTCTTATACTCCATGCTATGTAAATGTGATCAATCTTATACTGCATTCTAACCCTAATGTTATTTGGGTGCATCTTTACTTCTTTTCTACTTCAGGATTATTTAAATTATTTGACATGACAAGCTCTATTGCTTAGCCATATGGAGAAGTAGTTCATTATCCCATTGAAAATTGGTGTTGCATACATGCAGTATTTTTTTTACTCCTTAGTGGGAACCTATGTCACATTTGTAACTGGTTGTCTGATGACGGTTCCCCATCATTCTATTTAAGTGGCGTATTTTTCTGCAACCTTATAATATATAGAAAGGAGAAAAGTTCTATTTAGAATAATATCTAAAGATCATATCAAATGTTTATCCAGCTGGGAATACAGAACATGTTGCCCTCCATATGTTCTTGGAATTCTGTTTTAAGCTACTTCAATCAACATATCCAGTGTTGACAGATGTGAAGCATTGTAGTTGAACATATTACATCTTATATTGGCTGGTTTGTTTTTTTGTTTGGGGGGGTGTTTTTTGTTTTGAATAAAGGACCTAATTGCAGACTGTGGATTTGTATCTGAGTTTCTTTGGAGAACTGATGAAAATTAATGTCATGATGTAAATTCAGATTTAATCATCAGTTGTATATAAGAAACACTCCCACTGACCAAACTGTTCATTGCGTTGAGATTTCACTGTACTGTGTGCTCTCATTTTACTCCTGACATTTTCAGAAGCTTGTAATGTACATTTCTAACAAATTTTTGAAATAAAAAAATGTATTTGTGCAGTTTGCTAATGTGAATTTTGTACAACAAATGCATTGAAGCATTATGCAAACAAAAATGCACTGTTTACTGAAAATTTCATATAAAGATGTCCTACTTAATATTATTTATTCAAAATGTCTTTATTCTGATTTAAAATATCTATTGTCCCTCTTATATGCAACATGCTGAAGAAATGCAGAAAAATACATTATAACATTATATTCCAAATTTATCCGTCTTTTTTTCTCCTTTTAATAGCTAAATAAATAAAAAAACAGATGATTTATCTGGAATAAAGTTTCACCTTTACTCATGTATGAGTATTAACTATTTTCAATTTATAGTACAGGTATCTGTTTAATCATGCACTTGTCATGTAGATAAAGGTGAAAAATCTGGGGTCCTACACATTTTTTTACTACTACTCCAGTTGTAGTCACTGTAGTAAATACTCAGAAATGATAATTAATGTAGCCTGACAACCACTAATGAGATTTCCCACTGCTGTTGTAAGGAAAAAAGTTTTTCAGTTATGGCTCTACTGAGAAGAGTCAAAGGGGGTGGTGGCTCACATCTTGGTTTGGGGAAAGGGTTTTGCACAACTTATTGAATCTGTTTTCTCTTAAAACTTCACTCCAGTTTTTTTAGAAATGAATACACTTGGTCTGGTTCGATCTCTTTGTGGCTTTTCATACTTTCTTGCAGTAATTTTATTTAATTTTATTAAGCAGTTCCAATCCATATTGATGCTGAAGATCACTTGGGACTGGAGGCTGCTGCAAGAGTCAGTCTTATGTCTCAGTTTTTAAACACCTACAGTATGTGAAGCCACTGGGAGAGATAATTCAATAGTCTGGGATGCAATATCATCAATATGCTGAAGTTTCCATTTGTATAGGACCACTGCCAAACTCCCTTTCCCAAGGTCTGGAGGCTATCAGGACATATTGATATTGACACCTTACATCTTGTCAGTGTAAGAAAGGAAACTGATTGATTGATTGATTGATTTTCTGCTTTTATTATTTTTACAAATAACTCCAGGCAGCAAACATATCCAATACACCTTCCTATTCTTATTTTCCCCACAACAACCCTATGAGATGTGTTGGATTCAGAGTGAGTGACTGGCTCAAGGTTACCCAACTAGCTTTCATGGCTAAGGTGGGATTTGAACTCACAGTCTTCTACTTTCTAGTATGGTGCTTTAAACACTAGACCAAACTGATTCTCTTTTAGTAAGCAGTTGACTGAGACGGTATCCACAGATCCCTTGTCCATTTTGCTAAATGACCCCTAGCTATATAATTTGATGTTTCTATAAAATATGAGTTTTATTTTCTTGACCCAAGTGACTTTTTTTTTCTTGCCAGCCTCTACCCAATGCAGATAAAGAGACCAAAGACTATGATAAAAACTATTTAAGAATCAACTCCCTAGAACGCAGCCTAATGGGATAAAAATGTCAAATGAAATTGATGACATGAAATGTGCCCATAGCCACTCAATCAACCTTGCTTCTTAATTCTCCTCCCAACTAGAACATTTATTCCTGGAAGTGTTAATAATACCAGATAGTCATTATTCTGCAGTGAGGAAGAGCACAAGAGGTCACTTCCTCATTAAAACAGGAAAATTAAGTGCATTGGATTTAAAACTTTGTTTCATCTTTTATTCAACATTATTTAGGAGAAATGAATACTGCCTAATGAGAGAAATCTCATGCCCAGACATCTGAGATGGGACATTTGGCAGTGGCAATATTTTCTGGGTGAAATGACACTGTTTCAATATTATATTTAAAGAATCTAAAGGCTAGAGATGTGAGGATGAACTTGTTTGTATTATTCCATAGGGCCCAAGAGGGCTTGTGTATGGCCCTTATATGCACATGTGTCTGTGGCTGGAAATGCTGTTAAAAGAATTGCCTCAGCAACATCTATGTGAGTTGCTCTTTGTGATTTAGAGCTGATCTTTGTGAAAGCTGCAGCAACCACTGAAATAGTGTGGTAGCCACTATTTCAGTTGCTGTGAGCACCAGTTTTTCAATGGGCAGTAGGAACAATCCTGAGGAACAAGAGATAGAATCACACCCAAGACAATGGGCAGAAATAAAGAAATCTGAGTCCAGGGCAGAAATATAATTTGAGCAAGTGACTCTCCCTAGTTTTCAAAGAATGGTAGGGTGAAGCATATCCAGTTTCACAATGTTACTCTAATTTTGTAATAAAACTAGTATTAGTATTCATAACTCTGGTGTCCTAATCTAGTCTACTTTGAAAGGCTGACAGTTTTTGTTGGATAATAGAGTTCTCGTGGAACCTTTTTACAGGACACAGTTTTTAGTATTCTGTTGAACAGAATTCTAAATTGTGCAAGGATCAGTGATATTTATTTATTTGTTGAAAACATTTACAGCCACCCATCTTGAACATCTCTGTTCATAACCCCAAAATAAAACAATATCTATCCGAAAATTAAATGGAAAAAAATCAAATTCAAATTAAACCATAGTTTAAGAATATGAACTCATTACATTCAGTGATCACTTACCTAATTTAGTAATGCGTGCATTTATAATTCCAGAAATATTATCCAGGATGGTTGAGAATATAACCTCCGTCCACATTTTTGGCCTTCTGCATAGAGTGCTTCAAGGTCTATGCAACCATTCCAGGCAATATCTCTTGCTCCTCCCCCCCCCCCATCTATGAGCAGGAAGATCAAACTGGCAGTAGATTTGGTAAGTCTTGGAAGTAGTTTCATCACATGTTTGATCCAAGCTCTAGAAAGAATATACTTCATTAACTAAAGGTCTGGTCCCCACAATTTGTTTTAGTTTCTCATAGCTTTAGCCAATTTATCTTATTGCAGAGTACAATTGCATCTCTTCAGACATATTTCTTTCTGTATCCTGTACAGCAGCATGTATTTATTTTTCTCTCCAGAATATTCAAAGTGTAGGAAATCAGCACTCCCCCCTTTCCTAGAGAATGAAATATTTGGGGGAATATTAAAAAGAGGCAGGATAGAATATTTCCTCTAAAGGAGAAATGGAGAAAAAAAATCTTAACAAAGACAGAAAGCTGCCCCAGTCTTCTTGTTTGAAGTCTTTAGAAATGTAGATTTTGTCTCCATTCAGAAAGATTCGGTCACTCTATTCATAAGCAAAGAGCAAACAGAGATTCCAGATAAGCAATACAATTAGGCAAGCCAAAAGTTGATAAGATTAACTTAGACAAACACCTAGGATTTGCATTTCCCGTTTTGCTTATAGAGACAACCATGACACCCACATGATCCAATAGGATTCTGGCAACAGCCATTAGAATAATAAAGGACATGTTCTTGCACAGGAACAGGCATCTCAAATACAAAGCCCAAAGAAGGTATAAAAACCCAACCACTCTCAACTCCATTTTGTCAGCTGTCCCAGAACTGCATGCTATTGTTGATTCTGCTCATCAATAAACAAAAAACCTTCTTTCCTAAGCAGCCTCCATTTTATTTCCAGCATCTTACTCCTGGCTTGGAACTGGACTGGATTTTTTCTTTTAACAAAGTCTATTTCCTCTGCAAAGTCCAGTGCTCCAAAACATGTTCCTAATTTACTGACTTCGGGTGTAACACTTGTTCACTTGGATGTGTTCTTTCTTTCTTTCTTTCTTTCTTTCTTTCTTTCTTTCTTTCTTTCTTTCTTTCTTTCTTTCTTTCTTTCTTTCTTTCTTTCTTTCTTTCTCCTTTTGGGGAAATTGCCTCCATGATTGTTTTTTATGTAGCAACTCTTTTTTTTTTAGCTGATAAATCTTCATTCTCTCTCATCAGCTGAAGTGTGGCGACTCAGCATTTCAGTCTTCTGACTTTTTCTTCAAGGACCACTACAAGTTTCACTTACTGAAAATAAATGCCAGGTTGCTTTTGGGCAGGAATACAAACATGCTACAAGCACTGCTGTCTACTCATTTTTTCCCCTGTATTATTTCTCTTTTTTCCATTCTTGGGATTTTAAATTAACCACATATACACTATTCATACAAAAGAAAAAGTTTTAACAACCTCCCCCCCCCCAATTCCCTGCTGGCAAACTCCTGTTCATTCTTCGTGTTCACTGGTTCATTGCATTTAGTCCCAGAAATCTGACTGCTTTATATTCTCCTTACAGCCTCTGTTTACTCAGCAGGAATCAGTTATTCAGTCACAATATGAAGTCAGCAGTTCTCAGGATATATCTTTCATAATCAACAACTATTCAGAACTTAAACTTTTCATCTATCTTAGCTAAGCACACAGACTTTCAGAACACACAGGTTCTCTGGTCACTCTCCTCTCTTCATGGACTCTTCTTCCTGTTGAACTTCATAGGCAAACTTCTATTTCTATTTGGTCACAGGACAGGAAAGCATGAGTCTTGAAACAAGTGTTATTTCAATAGGATCTTTTATCAAGAAATAGTGATTGCAGGTGGAATCTGAAGTTCTCACACAAAGACATTAGGTTAATTTCCCATTGTCCAACCCCACCCCATTTCCTCCCGGTCCATCTGGAGCCAATCTGCTGGTGTGTAGTTGTTGTGAGAACTCCAAGGGATCTCAAAAGTAGGGTATCAAACTTCATGGCCTTCAATTAAATCTTCAATCAATATTTGATGTAGGCAGGCACACACACAAAAAAAATACCAGTACTTTCCTTCCAACAGAGAAAAGTTTAAAGAATACCAACTTAAAAAATCATTTGTGCATTCTTACACACTCATAAAAGTAGTCTGTGGACAAAATGTATTGTAAATGCCCATCCTACTCTAAGGATGGGCATTTACTATGCATAACTAGTGAGAATGGATAGTGCTCAGATTCAATTTGGAAGAGATGCTTTGAAACAGTTAGGACTAGAATGCAGAATCTATGATATTAAAGCAGCTGCATTTGTTTGAAGACCATATACCTGCAGCGGAAATCTTCTCTCAGAAACCTTAAAATCAGAAGCAAAGATTCAGCCATTTTATTAAATCACATCTCTCAGATTAAAACCAAAGCATTGCACAGCTATAATAATCAAGTGTAAAAGTTAAAGTTATCTGTAATTTAGTGTTTTGTTTCTGTTCTGTAAAAGCCAGTTTAGAACAGAATACAGATTGCCAAAAAGGGGGAGGGGCAGGAGGACTGCAAACTCCTACATTTTAAGTTTTTCAGTCCAAAATCTTGTCTAAGCAGATAGGAAATTATTCCATAGAATTAGATGGTGAAACTTGCTGAGGAAAAATACATATTTTAAAATATATCACCCCATATTTTTGCCTCAGTTTAATGCTATTAACTCTAAATATAGTAGTCCATTCAATATCTACTGGAGGTTAAGCAAATAGTCCTGAAAAAGTTTGATTGCATCATTTAAGTAGTCCACATATCTACCTGTATTGCCTGTATATCATATACTGCTGAACAACTGTCTTAGTTATAAATACTTTAATTATAGAAAACATGTAGTGGGAAAGATACTAAGATACTAAGGCTAACAGTCACTTCTATCATTAGGAAAACCACTCAGAAATATTTATAACTTATAGCCTGTTCAATTCTTATCTTATTTATTTGCCTCTTACCTTGAACTGCAAATAAAATTTTCATTGCCTTTTGATAATGAATAGATAATCATCTATCCTGCATAGTGGCATTTATCATGCTATTAATACCAGCAAACACCTATCTCTGGGGGAATAAAATCAATTAAAAATCTACAAAGATGGCATAAGGAACTCCCTTAGTTTTGAAAGTACCTTTTCCAACTCAGAGTTGCAGAATTACACCCCCTTGGAGAGTTAGCTATTATATTATGTATCTAATCTTTTGATATATTTTCTTGTTCTACCCCAGTTCACTGAATTCCAAAATAAATGTCTGGTGTAAAGCTTACTGATAATATTCAATAGGCTGAAGAACCAATAATTGACTGGATTAGATTCCCATTTCCTCTTTTTTAATTGATGGAAATTTAATTGTAAATATTTACCTACATATAGATAAATATACAAGTATTGGTGCAAAGAACATCCAAGAACATCCAAGAAAAGCCTGAGACCTTTTCAACTTTAATTTATGCTATTAATTTAATCCTCTCTAAGAAAAAAAAAAATGCCTATATAGGGAAGGTGTTAAAATGAATCCCAGAAGACAGTAAATAAGCTATCCTTGCTGAAAATATAGAAGATAAATGCATTCTATTGTCCATAGGCTAGACTTGGTTACTATTTACTTGATAGCAGGAATATAAAATTTAGAAATCTCAGTTAATTGCTAGCAACACTTATCCATGACTCCTTTTTTTCCTTAGAAACTTTATCTATTTTTATTTCTTGTGTGTATGCATATGCAATGCACTCTGTAACATCAACCAATTAATTAATCCATATAATGCATATTTTGCTATTAAAGCACTCTTTTTCACAACACAGTCTTGATAAAAATACTGCTTGGATTAAGTAATTATTCTACTCCCTGCCCTCCTCTTTTGAGATTGTTAAGTCAAAGGGCAGGGACTGTCTTGTTTTAATTATTTTGTAAGTAGCTTGGGGACTCTTCCAGGCTGAAGGGCAGGAACTAAATGCATGCAATCAATAAATAGATAAAAACATTTTTTACATAGAATGGCATTGGAACTGTCCTAAATGACCTTCCAAATTAAAAGAAATTAATTCAAAACTGCAAGCCATCTTCAGCCATACATTTAAATGGGGGATGTAAATTGAAAGGTAAAAAAGCTATGGCACTTCCCCCTCAATTCTCCTTTTTTGTTCTCATCCTGTGGAACTATCTGCAAGAAGTTTTATTTGCATTTCATTGGATGCAAGCAAGGCTCTCCTCTTCATCACAAATCTTGATAAAGCACAGCATTGTCTGAAAAGGGCTGGGTTATTTATGTGGCTATCTTAAATCACTCCATATCCAAGAATCAAAGCAATTTTATATCAGATTATGTAAAATGTATGCAAATCAAAATATATGCAATGACATCCACATATATACAAATTAATGAAATAGCCTCAAAATAATTGTGATCATATAAGGCATGAAATTACACAACCGAGAAGCTATCAAAAATGAGTTTGAATAGGAACTATTTCAATATTTTTACAAATCCATTCGGCACTGCAACTAAAAGAGAGTCAGTTTTCATCTCACCCTTTTCAGAGGATATTCCAGAGTTGAATCTCAGAGATCAAACTAACTCATTCATTATTATTAAAACAACCAAATAACTGCCACCAATTGATAAGATTTTGTGTTATAGTAGCTTGTATTTTATCTTCAGTGCAGAAGCTGATTATCAACCTTCTGAACACATCCTGGCAGAGATTCAAAATCACATGAAGTATTAGTACTACTTTATAAATAAGACCACACCTGCAATACTGCATCCAGTTTTGGTCACCATATTACAAAAAATACTTCAGAAAAAGTGCAGAGGAGCAATAGGATGATTAAAGACCTGGAAACTAAAACATACAGTATGAAGAATGGTTGCAGGAACTGGGTATGGCTAGTTTAGAAAAAAGAAGGAGTAGGGGTGATATGATAGCAGTATTCCAATATTAGAGGGCTGCCACAAAGAAGAGGGGGGGGGGCAACTTATTTTCCAAAGCACCAGAAAGCAAGATAAGAAATAATGGATGGAAACTAATCAAGGAGAGAACCAACCTGGAATTAAGGGGAAACTTCCTAACAGTGTGAACAATTAACCAGTGGAACAGCTTTCCTTCAGAAATTTTAGGTGCTTCATTATGGAGGTATTTAAGAAGAGACTGGACAGCCACTTGTTTCAAATTATATAGGGTCTCCTACTTGAGCAGGGGGGTTAACTAGCAGACCTCACTTCCAGCTATATTCTGATTGATTGATTGATTGATTGATTGATTGATTGATTGACTGAATACTGTAAATATTATAAATATAGAAGCCAGCATGATATAATAGCTGGAACTAAATAGAGCTGGGTCCTGCTACAGAATCTTTCTGTGTGTATTTGTGTCAATCCCAATTTCTAAGCGCAATTATCAGATAGGTATGTTGTAATGATAAAATTGGACAAAAGAATGCTATTATCACCTTAGGTTTCTCCCCCCCCCCAAAAAAAGAAATATGGGTTGCAAATAATTTTATGTACCTACCTATTTATGACTATGATTAAGTTATGAGATAACCATGGTATCCTGATGTGAGCTTCTTATAATACTGTTTTATTCTAATGTTGTCAAATTTTGATGATGTAGCAGCAATCATAAGCAATGAGATTTTTTTTTTTTTGTATGAGTCTTGTTGGTCAAGATAAAACCAAAATAAAGAGCTACATAAACTTTTTGGAAACTTAAAGCAGGAAATTATTTAAAACAAAGAAACAAATTCTAAATTCTTCAGCACTTTTGTCCTAAAAGTACTCATTCAATTTCTATTGAAAAGTGCTTTTCTAGAGTAAAAGAGAAATCTAGGGAAATATAATGGGTAGAATGCCATCGTTCAACTTAGATATAAAATGGCTAAAGCCTTAATTTAAAAAAGTATTATTCTCCACTGTAACATTGTTTCTTGGTCAGTCTTTCGGCTCCTGAGCTTTTTTACATCAAATAAATGCCATTATAATAAAGGAATTCCTCTCCCTTGGGTTTCTTGTACTAGCCATTTAACTCCCACTACTAAAAAGAAATGTTTCCCTTGAAAAATTGTTGCATGATTTCTCCTTTTGGAGAGAGAAAAAAAAGTCCACCATTCAATGTCTTTGATTGCAAATTTAGCAGAGAATTTTGAAAGCGTATTTATGTTCAATTCTAATAACGTATTTCTTCAGCACCAGAAAACTATCTAAAACATGCTATTTTACAGAACATTGCCACATTCTTTATGCTTACAAAACTGTTTTGACACATATGTCATTCTTCAGTGTTTTATCCAGAGTAAAGAGAGAGAATATTTTGCTAATTAAAATTCAGGGTAACTCTCACTTGGCTAGAAGACTATCAATAATGGTGACACTTCCCAATTGCACCTTGCAATTCACTATTTAGATTCAACTGTGAACACCATTTTGCGAATTGATTGCTATTCTTCCAGCTGCAAGACAGAGAGGGAGGAAAATAACATAATGAGCTTTATTATAATTAGTTGCTCCTTTGAATTTTAGCATGGGGACAACATTTTGTCATTTGCAAATCCAGGACATTTGCTAAGAATATTAAATAATTCAAATACAGTAAAATCTAAAATGTTTCCCTTTTCTCTAACTTTTTTGTTCTATGTCTTATTGTGTAATTCTTCTATGAGCTGAAAAGAGTTGATAACCATTGTTGATGTGTTGTTGTCACTGTTACTTATACCTGGAGGAAAACAAAAGCTTTCCTTTGAAACCTTCTTGTCCCTGCTCCCCAGAACTCAACTTTTTTTGTTTTTTGTTTTCTTGCAGCCCACTAACTTTTATGTGATGCATTTGCTTTGGACTTTAGATCTTTTCATTTTATCTATATCACATAATTTCAATGCACTTCTTTCATTTAGGTCATTTACTTTTTCCTTTTAATCCAAATTGACGTCGTCGTCTTCTTCTTCTTCTTCTTCTTCTTCTTCTTCTTCTTCTTCTTCTTCTTCTTCTTCTTCTTCTTCTTCTTCTTCTTCTTCTTCTTCTTCTTCTTCTTCTTCTTCTTCTTCTTCTTCTTCTTCTTCTTCTTCTTCTTCTTCTTCTTCTTCTTCTTCTTCTTCTTCTTCTTCTTCTTCTTCTTCTTCTTC
>NW_015387269.1:111295-133836 GCF_001527695.2 Protobothrops mucrosquamatus | reverse complement strand
CTGTCTGAAAGATGTGTTGCAATCATGTCTTGTCTTTCACTATGCATTCATTTCTGGCTTCCTAATTTGCAACTAAACTGCAAGAAAAGACAGAATTAGAAAGGTCCTCTCATGGTGTTTTTCTAGAGCAGTTGCAGAACAATGGAGATAGATGACACAAAGGAAGTGAAACAGGTACCATCCTCCAAGTCCAAATCTTTATTGTGAGACTGCTCAAAATACACCCAACATTTTTTAACATTCCAAATGAGAGAATGAATGAAAAGCAGTTTTGCAGTGAAGATGGAAGACAGGTTTAGTGAAAATGGAAGATAGATTTCACCATAGTACCCATCGGAATAGACCAAGGTGATCTACAGATATATGGAAGTGAATAAGAAGAGAGCTGATATCAAACCAATATCTGATACATAATCCTTTCTCTAGTCTTAGTTAACTAGTAGCTTCCAGAAAACCCTCAAGCATAAAAGTAATAGCTTTCTTTCACAAATATACACAAACATTTATTTCCTCATGAACTGCCTTTCATTATAAATCTATGAAGAGAAATCTATTGCAGAGAGAAAAAACCCAGACAGGTTTGGTCTTACACATAGGCTTCATATAGACGCAATGTGTTTGCTTTTAATACCTAAATTATGCAGTTCTACCATACACAGAGCAAGCTTGTCTTGTCTCTTTCCATTTTTGTTCAGAGGAGATAGCAGGAGAAGAAATCCCTGTCAGAACCTGATAATGAATCAAAAAGCACAATCGTGAAATGAAACCAAGCCAACTAAAAAAAGCCAGTGATAGGGGGAAGTGATGGAGCTGCCAGAGATCTTAAAATTTTACGTAAAGACCAGTTCTGTATGACAATTTGTAAACTCAATGTATACTCCTGTGCCTGCCATTCTGGATTGCTATTAATGCACCTGTGTTAGCACTTTGATAAAATAAAAGGAGCCAAAAGATAGACAGCAACAACATCTTGTGCAAAATATGCTTTTACATTCCCCACTGGATGCCACTGTTTGATCAAATTTTAGCCTGTTATATTTCTGAGAATTTATAGCTTCAAGATGTTATTCAAATTAAAACACAGGAAGCCTAGGAAACATGTTATATTAAAATACCTGAAGCACAACTGCAGTGTGTTAAGTATGAGTTACAAAACAAGATACAGACTGCCAAAGATGCCTCCTTGCAATTACAATTTCAAGTTTCCTGTGCCCAGTACAGCTAGCAACAATAATAACCATGCAGAATAAAGGTCAAGTGAAATATGGTCACAGACATGAAGATGTCAAATGACCATATCAAAGTCCCTAACAAATATGTGTGCTGCTGCAAAACATTCCTGGGATTAGAAGAAGAGGTAGGAGGATCAGTTCAAGATGACAAATTGCTTCCTCATTCTGGGCTAGTGAAAGCTTGTTATTTTTTTAAGAGATGCTATCTGAAAAGGTTTACTTGGTAGGGAATGTAATGTAAACCATGTCATCTCTACTGTCATACCAGAAATGACATTTGTGCTCCTTTGACTTTCTTGAATTCACATCCAAACATTGGGCAAAATATCCTTAGAAGGAAAATCTCAGTTTTGGAATGTTAAAAAATGTTGGGTGCATTTTGAGCAGTCTCACAATAAAGATTTGGACTTGAAGGATGGTACCTGTTTCACTTCCTTTGTGTCATCTATCTCCATTGTTCTGCAACTGCTCTAGAAAAACACCATGAGAGGACCTTTTTCTGATGGATTCACACAATGATAGAGACAGTGTGGACAATGCTAGGCAGTTGGTTGTAGCCAATCTAGAATCATAATGAGGTATTGCAGGAAATTAAAATGGCAATTAGTAGGTCCAGCTATTAATAGTGCTTAGAATATCAGTATCCTGTAGCTGCTTGAAGTTCAAAGAGATGTGTGAAATTTTTAAGACAGAGAATGATGGCTTGACTGAATTTTCTGTCAAGGAGAATCCTGAATATGGATAAGTCTGACCTTCCTGTGAACATTCTTCATCTAAATACTTTATCAATAGTGCAAAATGACATATAAATCACAGGAGCTGTGCTTGGTTGCTAACTACAATAGCCCAGGGACATAAGATCCTTGGTGCAAACATTGTATGTATTATATCCATTTCCCCCTCCTTTTTTTTATTGTGTTCTGTTTTGTAGTAAGTTTATCTTTGCTGTTCAACAGGACTATTTAAAGGAATAAGGTTTTGAGGGTGTGAAAATCAGCCAAGATCTAATTCAAACTCAAATTAAAAGACTTGAGATTTGAAGATAGCATAATTTGAAAATTGAAAGCAGAAGATTTGCTTCATGTTGTCTGCCCTGATAAAAAGTTTGACTATAGAACAGGGGTGTCAAACTGCAGGCCCACAGGCCAGATGCGTCATGGTGAAACTGCACCCACCCCATTGCCGGAAATGGAAAAAAAGTCACGATATGTCACAACACGTCACGTGATGTTGCGAGTTTGACACCCCTGCTACAGAGCATAACAGAGAAACATCAAATCACTTGCAGCAGCCTCATTTTGGGCTGAATTAAAAGAAAGAAAATAAAATAGAAGTAATAGTTAAAGATATTAGCAATATAAAATTTCAACACAATACCTTCATGATTTTCACCACCATGCACTCTGGAGATAAACCTCTATATCTCTTTTAAAAGACAGCACTTCAGTCTCCAGATTGTCCATAAAAAGCATATTTAAAAATTATGTTGAACCAATGGAGAAAAAATGTTTTACTTGATTTTTTTTTCTAAAATTCTTTAAAAGGCAATTCATATTAAAGTTGAAAGAACACTTGCTTCTCTGGAGTAGTAGGTTTGTTAGCAAACCATTAGCATGGAAATGATGTGCTGCTTTTCTAGCGGTATCCTTACTCTGTGAGTGTTATTACTGCTACACATATAATAAATCATAATAAATATATATTCTAGTATATTCTGCAATGGTTTAAAAGCAAGCATATTATCTCAGTCTCATTCACATAGTGCAGGAAAAATCAGGCAGACAACTAGCAGAAAGAAAATGTTAAAATTCTACAGAATGTATCTTTACTTGAATTACTGGAATTAGTCTGGTTTTTCAGTTTTTTTACTACTTAAAATTCTTCTGAAAATATAATTAGTTACCAACTACAAAAATTGGAGGTGGCTAGGCTCCAACTGACACTATGTTTCTATGTACATTCATCCTTACAGTATCTTTTGCTTTTTCCTGAGATTGTGAAAGTTCCTATATCCAGAGTTTACATAGTATTTGTTTTGTATTTGTGGCAGAGAGTTAATGCTGGATTCCAAAACAAAACAAAACCCACCCTCTGAATTTCAATTGTTTTGAGCGTTTGCCTCTGACATATCATTTAATTCCAAGATTTCATAAAAGGGTTGGCAACGTTTCTAGCCATTAACACAAAAGGTTGTTTTAGCTTGATCTTTGAAAGCACAGAGAAAAATAATGAAAAATCTCATTTTTCACAATTCTTTCACTTTTTAAGCATGTTTAACATTGGCCTAACTAATCTTATTCCAATCAATCATTGTTTAACTATTTAACTCAGTGGCAGAAAAGCTAGGCCAATCAAAGTGTTTTAGACTATTTCATCCTTAAACATCCAGTGGCATGATTTGTGACTGTAATAAGGTAAAGGAGCCAGACCTTGAAATGACATTAGTTGCACTTTCAGACAACTGCAGCAGTTTCAAATGTCACATGGATGGGTGCTTTCTAGAATCAGATTTAATCACTGGGGATTTTTAAGAATGACACTTACAGGCAGAGAAAGCTTTACTAGAACCTAAATGGATTTGACAATGCTATGATGTGGCACAAGAAACAAATGGCTAATCATTTTGCACCTAAGCATTTTGTCTAATGAAACAACCATTAATACTCTTGTAATATTTAGAAGTTTAATGTCTCCTTCCTTCCTTCCTTCCCTCCCTCCCTCCCTCCCTCATTAAATTTCTTACATCCCTTTGTTGATAAACATATCAAGTGCATTTGTTTGACTTCATCAATCAGAGGCATAGAATCAAAATCATGTGAAGTATTAGTACCACTTTATAAAACCTTAGTAAGAACACACCTGGAATACAAAACTGGCATTCAGTTTTTGTTACCACACTACAAAAAAGATGTTGAGATTTTGGGAAAAGTGCAAAGAAGAGCAAATAAAATGATTGAAGGCCTGAAGTCTAAAACATATGAAGAATGGTTGGATTTGGCTAATCTAAAAAAAAAGAAGGACTAGAAGTAACATGATAGCAGTATAGGGCCTACCACAAAGAAGTGGGGAAAACCTATGTTCCAAAGCACCAGAGGGCAGACCAAGAAACAATGGATGGAAACTAATCAAGGAGAGAAGCAACCTGGAATTAAGGAGAAGCTTCCTAACAGTGAGAACAATTAACTAGTGGAATAGCTTGCCTTCAGAATTTATGGTTTCTCCATCACTGGAGGTTTTTAAGAAGAAACTAAGACACTTGTCTGACATGGTATAGGGTTTCCTGCTTCAGCAGGGTTTGGACTAGAAGACCTCCAAGATTCCTTACAGCTCTATTCTATTCCAAATATCTTGCAATATCTAAATAATCATCATATAATTATCATTTTTGTTACTATCTGATACATATATGAAGAACATAATGTTATATATTAAACATGCTGTAGGTCTAAACTTTCACATTAACAATATGCAGATGGGGTATGTTGGACTTTTCAAATGTGGTTATACTCAGGTTTGAGAGGGGGGAGTGTTGTCCAGTCATCAAAATACTTTAGCAAGCCATACTTGTACTTTGCATCTAAAATAGAATTGATGTGTTTATTTCGTATATCAAAAACACTGACTAATTTGATATGTTGTCTTTATCTAAGCACAGTATAAATATAGAGCAGGCATAGGCAATCTTCTTTTATCCCAATATATAGGATAGGAATTGCCATATATCCATTCAACTATCCATTGATCACAATAGTTAAAACCAAAAAACCAAAGATACTAAACTTGAACTATGAAAATAAATCTGATCTATGATTCATAGTTCTTTTAAACATTGCATAAAGATTTTCAGACCTGTCGTTATGAAAATTTTGAGTACTTCATTTCAAAATTGGTCCATTGATACAGAGTTGTACCAAAAGATGCCGGGAGTCTTATTCTGTTCTATATCTCTTCTTAAATGGCTACATTTGAATGATAAAATGGTAAAATCAAAACATACATGTAGTCTTGCGCCATGATTAAATATAAATTTAAGTCTAACTGCAATTCTCCAGTTCCTTTTGAATACAGTACAAAAGAGAGTAACAATAATATTATGTGCATGTGTATAGCTATAGCGATATGTAGATATATGTCTGTATATATTCTTCAGTGAATTATTTTAATAATATGAAATACACTGTAGAGAAGGAATAACTGCATGGAATTACAGTCATCTGCTTTATTTTAGCTAACAGTACATTCAAGGCTATTGTGCATACAGGCAGCATCAAAGAGAAAGCAAAAGAGATGGTGCATGTGCAAATTTTAGATGGAAATAGATCCTAATTTTAGGCAACAGGAACATCACTTTTGTGTAAAGGAAGCAGATCAAAGTGAAACTGAAAGCCAACATGTTGTTTGTCTTATGACTAAATCAACATTAGAGTAGGATAATTAGAGTAGGGTAATTATTCACATCCACTACCCAGACTTTTTTGTCTTTCTTATTGACAATTGTTAAGTCCGGGGTGTTATATGGCAGGTGCCTGTGTGTTTGAATTCTAAAGTCCCAAAGCAATTTTTTTTCATTTTCTATGACTTTCTCTATTTTATGGTCCCACCAGTTCTTGCTTGCAGACAAATGATATTTCTTGCAGATTTTCCAATGCACCATTGTTGCTACTTTGTAGTCAGTCTGTGTGATCTTCTTGCAGTAACTTATCAGGTGTCCACTGTTTCTTCAGCTTCTTTGCATAGATGGCACTTACTGTCTGTTGCTGTCTTCTCAATTTTGACTTTGTATGCATTTGTCCTTAAGGTTTGGTCTTGTGCAGCCAGAATTGGACCCTCAATCTCTTTCTTCAACTTTCCTGCTCTTAGCCATTGCCAGGTCTTATTATTATCTGCTTTCCCCGCTATTTTTTTAACGTACTGGCCAGGTAGTGCTTTGTCTTCCCATGTTTCCATTTTGTTCTTCATTTGGTCTTTCTTGTAGGCCAGTTTGGTCTTGCCAGTAGTCAGAAAGCCTTTCAGGCATACTAACTTCAGTGCGTTTTCTTCATTGTTCTTCAGATATTCTTCCAAAGCCCTTCTTCAATCATCTGAACAATCCACTTGCAACAATCTACACCCTTGGTAGAGAGTCTGTCAATGTCGCTGTGAAGATTAAGAGCATGATTCATTGTCATTATTTTTCTGCTCTTCCTATCCTTTGCTTTTAGTTCTGCTTGAGTCCAGTCCACTATTCCAGCTGTGTATCTTGGAATTGCCAAGGTGTTGATTGCCTTGATGGTATTTCCTCCATTGAGTTTGGACTTTAAGATCTTTTTCACTCTCTTGATGTATTCACCTCTAATCTTTTTCCTTACTTCAGTATGCTTGATGTTGTCAGTTTTAAGGATACCCAAGTATTTGTAGTAATCATCCTCATCCAGACTCTTAATGTTATTTGCATAGGACATCTTGATTCCTTCAGTTTTCACTATTTTTCCTTGTTTGATAGTGAGTGTGGCACATTTGTCCAAGCCAAAATCCATTGCAATATCTTGATTATATATATACATACAGTGTTGAGCAGTGATTCTATTTCAGATGGTATTGTTCCATACAGCTTCAGATCATCCATGTAAAGGAGGTGGGATAGTCTAACAGATGTTTTTGATGTTTGATAGCATGGCCTGAATTATTCAGTATTGTTGACTGAGGAAACAGTGCAATAACAAATAGTAGTGGTGATTCCTCTCTTGATATTAACCTGTCCCAGTCTCTCACCATTGACTTGCAACTATGTCTTCCATTGTGCCATCAATCTTTGCACAACATTTCTGATGTTTCTACTGACTTTTGTTATTTCTAGGTACTTGATTATCCAGTCATATGGTAGAGAATCAAATGCCTTTTTGTAATCAATCCATGCTACATTTAGGTTTGCCTTCCTTCTCTTGCAATTTCCCAAAATCATTTTGTCAATTAGGAGTTAATCTTTTGTTCCTCTGCTATTGGGGCAGTTTCATTTGCTCAAGTAGAAAGAGATTGTTTTCAACTAGATGCTGTTGGACTGCATCAGCTACCACAACAGTTAGCAATTTGAAAGTTGCTGATAAGCAAGTAATTAGTCTGTAGTTGCCTGGTGCTGCCCCTTTTGTTGGATCTTTCAGTTAGGTTTTCCTACATGTTAGCCAATCTTCAATTTCACCTCCTTGTAGTATGTTGTTGAACTGCTTGGCAATGAGTGGGTGTGGACCAGTTAGATGCTTCAACACAAAACCATGCAGTTCATCTTCACCTGGTGCTGACCAATTCTTGATCTTCCTTGCCCTTTTCTCCACCATTTCTGCTGTTATTACTAGTTCTTTCATTTCAACTTCTTTTTTTTTTTCACCTCTACCTCTTTTAACCAAGGTTTGGGTTATTTCATATCTGCACCCAGAACTTCACTGTTTCTTCCTTGTCAAGTATTCACTGATTCACTGCAGTTTCTCCATTGATGGAAAACATTTCTGATTGGACTGAAATTGGAGGTTCTGCCTATAATTTGCAATTTGAGATGATGATGATGATGATGATCTAATCTTAAATTTGATTCAGTCTGGGGCTGGTAAAAACATAACAGTTCAGGCCCTCACCAAGGACCTAAGAGCTGTTAAGGTAATAATAATAATAATAATAATAATAATAATAATAATAATAATAATAATAATAATAATAATAATAATAATAATAATAATAATAATAATAATAATAATAATAATAATAATAACAATAATAATAATTATTATTATTATTATTATTAATAATAATAAGTTGGAAGGGACATTGGAGGCCATCTAGTCCAACCCCCTGATCAGGCAGGAAACCCTATACCATTTCAGACAAATGGCTGTCCAGTCTCTTCTTAAAAGCTTCCAGTATTGGTGCATTCACAGCTTCTGGAGGCAGGTTGTTCCACTGATCAATTGTTTTAACTGTCAGGAAATTACTCCTTAGTTCTAGGTTGCTTTTCTCTTTGGTTAGTTTGGTTGCTTCTTGTCCTGCCCTCAAGTGCTTTGGAGAATAGCTTGACTCCCTCTTCTTTGTGGCAACCCCTGAGATATTGGAACACTGCTATCATGTTACCCCTTGTCCTTCTCTTCATTAAACTAGACATACCCAATTCCAGCAACCGTTCCTTATATGTTTTAGCCTCCAGTCCCTAATCATCTTTGTTGCTCTTTTAGAGTCTCAACATCATGGTGACCAAAACTGGATGCATTATTCCAAGTGTGGCTTACCAAGGCATTGTAAAGTGGTATTAATACTTCACCTGATCTTGATTCTATCCCTCTGTTAATGCAGCCTAGTACTGTGTTGGTTTTTTTGGCAGCTGCAGCACATTGCTGGCTCATATTTAAGTGATTGTCCACTTAACATCTAAGTATATAGGCAGTTCTGAGTAGAATGATTTTTGGAAAGTCAGAATATTCAGGTCTAATAAGTTCAGGATTTCCATATACCTAGGCAGCCCTTTGGGTATTGCTCCAAGGGCTCCTATTATTAGTGTAGAACCATTGATTTCTTCTTTCACAATTGCTCAACTTCAATTTGTAAATCATGATATTTTGTTATTTTTTTAGCTGTTTCTCTTCAATTTGTGCATCACCTGGTGTTGCAATATCACTGAACCAGACTTTTTTTCCCACATTAGTGATGTCAGGCATGTTGTGGGCCAGATGTTTGTCTGTTTGGATTCAAAAATTCTATAGAATCTTGACTTGTTCATTTTCAAGAACTTTGTCAACTTGGTGCTTCCAGTGATTTCTGCTGTATTCAAATCCAAACATCTGGCAATGATCATGGCATTGTAGATAATCAGAGATAAGTAGAGATTTTGCTGCAGCCACTGATAAGGTGATTCACTGTTTCATCATTCTTATTACATAAGTGACGTTTGTGTTGTAACTGATATGTCAATTTTTTGCTTTCATGGAATTGGTCTGCAAGGCTTGTTTTTTGGGCAGTCAAAATGAAGCCTTCAGTTTCTTTCTTCAGTATCCTTGGTCTCATTAGCTATCATTATCACTATCATCATCATCATCATCATCATCATCATCATCATCATCATCATCATTATCATTATTATCATCATCATCATGCATTGTTCAGTAGCCAGGAGACCACAGTGCTATTACAGAGTACTAATTTGGCTTCCCATGGTACCAGCCCTGTAATAGGACATACTTGTATGCTTCCCAAGGTGTGCCACAGGAGGGCAAGCTGGCTTCACACCAGAGAGAAAGATGAGAAGCTCTTCCTGTAGCATCACCCAAGGCCCCCTCCCTTCCCAGAGCTGCCTCTCAAGTGGACAGTGCAACTGGGAATGTTCAGAGCCATCAGGAATCTGACTGCCTGTAAAGAGCACCAGCTTGTCTCCCCACCAAAGTGGCACCTATCTGTCTACTTGCAGAGAACATGTTTTCAAACTGTTAGGTAGACAGAAGCTGAGGCGAATAACAGGAGCTCATCGTGTTATGCAGTGCTTGGACCATCTCAGTGCCATTAAGCCACTGAGCCACCACAATTCCCACTACAGCTCCCACCACACAACAGACAGTGAAGCTTCCTTGACTCTTCTATTATATACTAGCTGTACCCAGCCACACGTTGCTGTGGCTCAGTCTGGTTAAATGGAAAAGAAAGAAAAGAGAAAGTGCACATTTGTAATATGTAGCGTGTGTTGCTTTTACGTCCAACAGATGGCGCTGTTTTTCAAAAAAGCATGTTTTTACCTGTCACAGGTGTGACATTTATATAATAGTAGGTATATAAAAACACGTGCGTATTCGAATGCAACGTTGTGTCAAAATTTCAAAGCAATCGGTGAAGAACTTTCGGAGATTTAAGATTTTGAACAAACGAACATTTACATTTTTATTTATATAGATAAAATAGAAAAGAAAATAGTTTCTCAATCTATTATGTCAGCACATTTTTTTCCTGAACTTGAAAGCAATTTTGGTCTAGTCATTAAGGCTAGAAACCAGGAAATTGTGAATTCCAGTTCTGCCTTAGGCATGAAATCCATCTGGGTGATTTTGGACCAGCCACTCTTTCTCAAACCCTCAACATCTAGTTCAAATGATAAGCCAGTGGGTTAATTTCTGTTGCAACCAATGGATCAACATTTGGTTTATTATGGAAAAAGACTCTACACACAAGAAAAATGCTAGGAAAGAAAAAAAAATCTTCCTGAATTCAGTCTATGAGCAGTGGTGGGATTCAGCCAGTTCGCACCATTTCAGCAGAACTGGTAGCTAATGGACTTCTGGAAGCGGTATCCACACAGAGAACCAGTTGTTCACATATTTGAATCCCACCACTGTCTATGAGGCAAGGCAAGGGATAATTTTGAGACTGGACATCCAATGGTGGGAATCATATAGTAGTAGCCCATTAGAATCTGACATTCTGCTTGAGTCCTATTTTCATTCTGCACCCCAGTTAATTACAGGCCTTTCACAGAATTCACTGGCTTTTATATTTTTTATTTACTTTTTTTTTTTTGCTTTGGAGTTTGATTTTTGTTGTTGTTGTTGTTGTTGTTGCTCCGCTCTTAAAAGTTAGAAATATTTTTGTGGTATTTCTTAAAAAATAAACCAATTCAACTAATCAGATTATATTTTTTTGAGGGCTAGTTAATTAGAAAAGAAGAAAAACAGAGGGGAAGATACAAATCACAGGAAGGAAAAAGAAGTTAAACAAATAGCAACAGTGATTTACAGGACACATTGAGAACATTTATTCCAAGATGTGTTTGTTCTAATAAAGGGTTTTTTTTGCATACATTATTATCTCCCCTTTTCTCTCAATTAATTACAATAACAAACTTTTCAGATTGTAAATTGGTTGCAAGTCTTTCTTTTAAGGACAACAAGCAATAGAAATCTAGCAATTTTTCTTTTTTAAAAAAACTATACAAACTATCCATCAGATACTGGACATATGTCATTTTCATAATCTATTGTAAAAAGGATTTTGCAGAGATGAACATAGTTGAGATTATTATGAGATTCTAAATTATTTGCATACTGATTCTAGTTAAAATTGAAGAGCTGTTATTTTCTGCTTTAAACAGCACTTGAATCGGGGAAAAACCCAAATGACAACTGTTAGAAAGGTTTCTAAATGATTACTGGAATTTGTGGACTAGGTAATCATTCAGATAGAATTCTGAGATAGGAAATGTATGTAATCTGCAATGCATTTCTTTAAAGTTCCTTTTTTAAAATAGCAAAGCCTGAGCAGGTATACATTACGTTTGTGTGAACTTCATAAATGTAAAGATCTAGTTATGAGCTAGGAATGTACTCTGTCTGTATCTCATAGTCATGTAAAGTTTTTAATTACTTTTCCAATTCAATATATTTTTATGACATTCCTGGGACTGTGAATGTATCCTCGATTGGCTAAGGCAACACTTGACTACATCATACTGATGGCCCAAGGTAATTTATGAATAGGTTCATTGAACAGATTATGAAATGGTACAGGTTCAAATCCTGTAGAGACACCACTTTCATTAGCATTTCTCTTATTAATATCTACCTCCTTTATTGAACTTGGATAAATTAATTTCTATTACTTGAAGTTATAGTTTTATTATTAACTTTGAAATAACAATAAGCTAGTTTTTCATACTTCAGAAAATCTTATTATTTAGATGCAAATTGTTGTTGAATAATGCAAGAGAAAAAATATTCTGCAAGGATGCTGTGTATTCTATAAGCAGACCAGTTACACTCACAGATCTAAAAAGAATAATTCCAGTCTAAGGGCAATAATACATGCAGGGGACATAGATGGAAGTCTAGATTTCCTTACATGCATTGCCTATGAATGTATGGAGCTTTGTCGTGTAAAAGTGCCATTTATCAGTCTAGATCTCCCTTTTTCAAATGAGACAAGAATCTAGGCAGCAGGACAAATGACCAGTAACTTGGAAGAAAAAAAAAACTTCTAATAGAGCAAAACAGATTCAATATTTATAGAGATTACAGAAGAAACTACAGTATGTGGATATTGGACCCGTGAGGTGGCATGGAATATTAACAGCAGTCCAGTTTCACAGACAATGAGATCCGTTCAGCATAGGTTGATTTTCCCCCCTTTTTTGTCATTGTTGGGTAGCATTTATTTAATATGCTTAATGTTTTTAACACTAATTGTTTAAATATTGTGTGTTGTGACGTGCTAAGCCATACAGTTGCTCGACAGCGAGATGAGTGACATATAAATTTAGTAAAGAAATAATCAAATAGCATTGATTGATTGATTAAAATTTATAAAAAAAACCTGTATGACCACCCATCTCATATACATGATTCTGGATGGCTAACATTGGGGGGAAAAAGGAACAAAATAAAACACAAATAGTAATTTTTTTAAAAAATAAGTAACATAAAATAGCAGCTGAGAAGCAGTGATCATAATAACCAGACAAAAGGCTTACCTATATTATCAGGAGTCCATCCTTGATGAAAAGCTAAGTTTTTAATGTCTTGTGAAAAGCCAGAAAGGTTGGGGCAAAATCTGATCTGTGTGGGGAGGGATATTTCCAAAGTTGGTGCCACAGCAGAAAAGGCTCTGAATGGGAACTAGAGCATGCCTTTCCTGCTAATATGAACTACAGTAATCCTGGGTAAATCCATATAATAGAAATAAAATAGTCCGAGCACCAGGATAATATTAAAACAAATACTGTTTAATACAAAAGCTAAAGCTAAGCTTTCGTCGGCCAACATCATCAGAGCATAATACAAGATTACTGGGAGTCCTTTTTATATTGCCGGACGGTTCTGCGCCTGGCTTCTCGATCTAGTCATCAGTCTGTCCGTTTTCTCTACTTGGTTTGTTCTTAAGGGGCACACGTCTCTTGCTGTGTTGGTATCTTCTGAGGTTACTATTTTCTTTTTCCTGGGCTCAATCACTTTCTTTCTGCTGGTTGCTTTCGCTCACTTACACTTATCCCCATCTGATTGTATCCCCCCAAACTTGCCTTCTCTATCACACTATCTACTTTGTGGAACAACTGAAGATTCTGATCCCATCACCCTGTCCTCTTTCAAGTGAGCCTTAAAAATCTAGCTTTTCTCTCATACCATGGGCCAAATTCAGTGGGAAAGTATGTATGCAAGGAGGGTTGTGAATTGCACTATCAAGTTGCTTTCCTTAATTATTTGCACACTTCATTTATGTATTTTTTTTTCACAGACCCAGGACCTGATGGCCTTATGAGCATGATTTATAAATATGAGCAAAATCCGGAGAAAGTACTTGAGAAAGTTCCGTACATTAGCAAAATGGAATTATTAGGCAAAGTGGTCACACAATACAATTTGTATTCGATTTGAAAATATGATGAAGAAATAAAAATCAATTAAAGTTTAGAAAAATTAGAAACTGAAAAAATTGAAATTGACATATTCGTTGTGACTCATACTCCACAAGGAACCACGGGTGGGAGAAACAAATAGTGTGCCCCATACTGGCTTTCTTTTTCGGGACATGGTTTTCTGATTTATCATTGTCAAGTTTCCATTACTAATTGTGCAGTGCCAGGTACAGTCCAATTATTAGACTACAGAATAGTTAAATTCTTGGCAAGAGGCAGAAATGTCAGTAGAAATTCATTTCCAGCTGCATAGAAATGGGATAAAAATGACATTGCATTTCTCTGGGGATATCCTGCTGACCACAATCTGTCTTAACTTGATTACTAAATAAATACAGAAAAGAGCAAAAGTCTTATTCAGTATGCACCCAAGGACTTACAGATATTTTATTAACATTCTTTACAGCAAAATGCAACTGCCTTCCTGGTTCAGACTTGCTCCTGGCATTGTGGGATCATTGTTTCTGCTTTTCTTTTCCTCTTTTCCTTGAACATCTAGGCTTAGAATAGATCTGTTGTTAATGTGAAATTTGGCCTTCAGCCTTCGCCGCTTTGGTAGAACACATAGAATACATAGGTTTGTTAGATACTATTTTAGAAGATTTTATTGGTGCTGAGTTCTGCATAAAAGCCGCCTTAACCATCAAAAAGCTTCCTTTGAGCCCTTTTAGAATCTTAAGAAATTGTGCAAAAATGTATATAGAAATTATAATTCCCGGGTGCAGAATAATAGGCCACACAGCTTTCTGGAAATTAAAAGGACATTTTTCCATTCCACGAAATGAGATAGATTTTCCAGGCTAGGAAAATTGCATGTCTGAATGTGGACATCAGTCATAAACTTTGGGCCTGGTATTCATTCTCAGTTCTATGGTTAGCACTGTGATTACTTACTTACCTAGGCACTCCAGGTCATTTTTTTTAAGGTTGTAATGTGGAAAACATATTAAAGGAAGCTGAACTGAAAGAAGATGAGTGTGGTTTTAAAATTGGAGGAAGAAACATCAATAACCTGTGCTATAGCCCAAAATGTAAAAGATCTGCAAACTCTAGTAATAAAAGTTAAGGAACAAAGTGAAAAGATGGGACCAACATTAAATATCAAGAAGATCAAATTAATGAAGAACCAGGATAGGAAGAATATTGATGCTTTTGAACTTTGATGTTGGAGAAGACTCCTGAAAACAGCCAGGAAGACAAACCATTGGATTGTTGAATAAATCAACTCTTGATTTGTTCTCACTTGAGGCACAAATGGCTGGGCTCAAATTATCATCTTTTGGACATATAATGCAAAGACCCAGCTCTCTAGAAAAAAGCCCTAACGCTGAGAAATGTGAAAAGAAACAAAAGAGGATAACCAGGTGGAACACAGGGTTTTTGAAATTGCAGTAGTACAGGGGTCATTCATATTATTTGGGGAAGATCAGGGGAGTCTGCAGCAGGAGCACTGAAAAAAAAATCAAGCAAGGACCCACCATTATGCAACTGAAACCTCATACAAAAAGAGTGGGGTATTAATCACAGGTCGGTGGCTACCATTTATTTTCTTTTTAGTCCCCTGTAGATGGTGTTTATTGTTTGCCACTGCAAAGACCCACATATCATAAATCTTGGGAAAATAGGAGATAGCAATTGGATTTTCTCAACCTGACCAGATGGGGAGATATTATTTTGACACGACATTGCCAAATATATCCTGGCACTTTAAAGATTATTATCAGTATTTGTCATCCAATGATTTTCACTTGACAATGTACAATGATGAGGGAAAATATGAAATCATCAGGTCTGGGGTATTTTCTACCCTGTTTCCAGACTTATTAATTTTTGATGCTTTCAAGGAAAAGAAAGATTTCAAATCAATGTTTAAGGATATTTTCCTCAGGTGATAAACATCTTCTTGCCCCCTCCCTTGATCCAAGATTGATAGAAACTCATCTATTTTTGTACTTGGGAAAGCCATCTTAATAGATCCACTTAAAATTGGGTCTTCAGTCCTTCATAGTTAGCTTAATATCCTTCTACTTTTTAAACAGGGAAGGGGAGACATATGCTTTGATCTCATTAAATCCAATTAAATTAATTTGCACTGTCTAAAGATTTTGCATTAACTAGAATCTACAAACTATCCTATTTTTGCACTTCATAAAATTCTACCACATAGTTTTCTGCTCAGAAAATTACATATGTGTTTATATTTTAAACAAAATTGCATTTTAAAAAGCATGTATTGGGAGAAATTGCTGCCCAAAGTGTTCATGTGGTATTAGGAAAGATACTGTATAAACTCAATAAAAATATTTATGCATAGAAACATGCAGATGAAAAGTCATTTGATTTTTCATGCAGACTTTAACAACATTTGGATGGAGAAACAGCATAAAATGAACTAAAGCTTTAAAAAAGACTATGAATGTGGCAAAAAGAATACAGATAAATTCATCCTTCCTGCGTTACGCATATTTTCTTAGAAGTAAGTTGGCTATTTTCAAAGAAGGGGACATACTGTGGGACCTTTAAACATTGCCCTGTAGATTTCTTGTCATGTTTAGTAGGAAGTAATTCAGATTATTATGTTTAGATTGAAATAATTTTTTTTTCTGCTGATAGTTTCTCTATTTTTGGTCTTGACTCTTTAGGGACTTTCCCTGAAGAATGCTATACAAGTGCTTGAATTGGATTAGATTGGATTTTCAATCATTCATTTATTTATTCATAAGCTTGCTCATAACTGACTGCATCAGTTTTTAAAGCCTATTTGTTTACAGCCAGTTTAGTAGCTGGTAAGTAGCACTCTTGTAATCACTTTATTTGTATCAAATGTCCCAGGCAATCCCATCAAGATAGTGTCTAACAATACATTGTTTCTCATTATTATGCTTATGGGTTCTCCATTCTTCCCACTGTTTGTTAAAAATACCAAAAGAGGGAAAGTTCAAAGCTGTAAAGTCATATTAACATTAGCATTTCTCCTTCTGGGCTTGCATTACAAGGAAGGAAGGAAGGAAGGAAGGAAGGAAGGAAGGAAGGAAGGAAGGAAGGAAGGGAGGAAAGAAGGAAGGAAGGAAGGAAGGAAGGAAGGAAGGAAAGAAGGAAGGAAGGAAGGAAGGAAGGAAGGAAGGAAGGAAAGAAGGAAGGAAAGAAGGAAGGAAGGAAGGAAGGAAGGAAGGAAGGAAGGAAGGAAGGAAGGAAGGAAGGAAGGAAGAAGGAGGGAGGGAGGGAGGAACTATAGATTCTGCAATTCCTTCTGCATATAGCAAAGATCTTATCCTCATAAATAACTAATACCATGTTACCTTAAAAAATAAGTTCAGCAATAGCCACATCTAGGGAAATTCCCACCAAGCAGTGGTGGGATTCAGCTAGTTCTCACCACTTCAGCAGAACCAGTAGCTATTTTTTTGTTGCCCAGGCCCGAATGGACTTCTGGAAGCTGCATCCACACAGAGAACCGGTTGTTCGCATATTTGAATCCCACCACTGCCCCCAAGCGCTAGAGTAAAGGAATAAGAAAAAATCTGGGACTAAAAAAATCCCAATCTAGTTGTTGGAATTAAAAATGCAAAGTTGAGCATTTTGTATATATTACTTAATTACATACTTCAGTATAGCTTTATCCATTGGGAAATTTTATGATGTGATTAGCCTTGGGAGATTGTTTCAAGTATGTTTAATGTGTGTGTGTGTGTGAGAGAGAGAGAGAGAGAGAGGGGGGGGGAACAGGGAGAAGGGGTGTGAAGAAATGAGCAGTTTTGGAATATATTTTATCCAAGAAAGATATGCCAGATAGATATGACTCTCTTTGCCTAATTCAAAGTCCTCTAAAAAACTCTGACTCCACCCATGGTAAAAGGTGACAGTACAGCCATTACAAACCTCTGGTTGTTTGTTCCTATAAAAAGCCCTGGTGGGAATGAGAAGAAGGGTGAAGTTGGGGGGGAAGGCATTGTTCACTCAATTCAGTGGTCAACCAGTCTATTTTCATTGCATGGCAGCCTCATGATCAGACCCCAACTTTTGGGATGAGTGATCAAACCATAGGAATATGGCTCTTCCATACTGTATGGGCAACACAGAAGGTTGACCATAGATATTAAGTATGGACAGTTCAGGCACATCAATTAATCTGTATGTGTAAAGATTACTATTGGCTTGAGAACATTGCTGAAGTGTTTGAACAAATGGATGCTACCATCACCATATCAGAATACCTAGGAAAAGTCACACCTAGGTAAGGCTATGTTTGCAAATCTAGTTTGGGTTGTTGCTGAAATCCCAAGACATAATTAGTGATAGAAGAAAAACATGGGGCTTTGTTAGAAGAATATCGCCCGATCCTTCCTTCTTGTGCAAATACAATTAATCTGCTTCAGATCTTTTTAGAGAACTGGAGACTAAAAATGACACCCATTTTATAAATTCTAGATAGTTGATTGTTCAAGAAGAAATGGATAAACAGGGATCTCATTTTATTGCAGTGGCTAAGCTCATACTATTTTCTTAATTATATAACAGACAAGAGAAATGGATCGATGTTATTGGTATGGTATCCATTACCATTCACAATGATATTGGTATCTTAATGACAGGAAGATAATTTTTCCAGAGAAAACATAGCTTTATTTTTCTGAATCATGTTGCGGTACTTGGAATGAGCTGAAGGAGACTAGCACCAGATCTGTGCTGAAAAAAATCCAGATGACTCTTAGACAGCTACAAACTGATAGAGAAACCACTGATTTTTGTTGGCAACTATCTGCTCCATTGTAGGCCCAGTACTCTGCAACATCTTCATAAATGATTTAGATGAGGGAATAGAAGGCGAACTCATCAGACTTGCAGATAATACCAAACTGGCAGCCAACATTCCAGAAGATAGGCTTAAGATTCAAATGGGTCTCGACAGACTAGAGCACTGGGTCTTATCTAACAAAATTAAATTCAATGGAGATAAAAGTAAGGTTCAATACTTAGGCAAGAAAAAGTGTACAGATACAGATTAGGTGAAATTTGGCTCAATAGCAGTAACTGTGAGAGGGATCTTGGAGTCCTAGTGGACAATCACTTAAATATGAACCAGCAGTGTGTGGCAGCAGCCAAATAAGTCAATACAATACTAGACTGCATTAATAAAGGAATAGAATCAAGATCATGTGAAATATTAGTACCACTTTATAAAGCCTTAGTAAGACCACACTTGGAATACTGCATCCAGTTTTGGTCACCACAATATAAAAAAATATATATTAAAACTTTGGAAAGAGTGCAGACAAGAGCAACAAAGATGTTTAGGGGCCTGGAGGCTAAAACATATGAAGAACAGTTACAAGAATTGGGTATATCTAATGTAGTGAAAAGAAGGACTAGGAGTGATTTGATAGCAGTGTTCTAATATTTGAGAGACTGCCACAAAGAAGAGGGGTCAACATACTTACCAAAGCACAAGACAAGACAAGGCAAGACAAGAAACAATGGATGGAAATTAATCAAGGAGAGAAGCCACCTAGAACTAAGAAGTAATTTCCTAACAGTAGAACAATTAACCAGTGAAATGCCTTGCTTTCAGAAGTTGTGGTTGCTCCATCACTGGAGGCTTTTAAGAAGAGACTGAACAGCCATTTTTCTGAAATGGTATAGAGTCTCCTGTTTGAGCAGGGGGTTGGACAAGAAGACTCTAAGGTCCCTTCCAACTCTGTTATTCTGTCATCCTGCAATGATGCAGAAGTTTGCATATTTCTGGAGTATCAAATGTAGCCTTTGAATTATAGCAGATGATCTCTTTCAATAGCTTGTTTGTCTATGTGTATATGTGTGTCTGTGAATGTGTGTTCAGTGTTAAGGGGAAGCCCAGGAAATATGAGTCTTCATCCAAAATTATTGAATGGAATGCAGAGATTATAGAATATGCTTTCTTTAAAAGAAATATTCCTACTCACCTAAGCTGAGCTGATGGTCATTCTTCTAAATAGTACATTTGGGAGAGTATATTTAATGAACAGTTATTAAAGATGAATTCTTGAAGATTCTATTGTATGCACTGTATTCAATCCAGACTTTAAACTATTGCACAATAATATAAATGCAGGCATCTTACCATTTTAATGTCATTCATCGTATTAGGGTTAGAGAAAGCCTCAAGCTTCTGTATTTTAAAAGGGCTGCTATGAAACCTGAAAAAAGCTGTTATCCATTTTCCCTGCATAATGTCTTGGATTGCATAATTATTAGAGCACAAAACAGGCTATTTTGACTTAGATAAAACAAATGTTGAATGTTGTCTTCAGCTGATGGCATTTTAGGACAGAAGATAATAATAGATTTTATACTGTCCCTGATGGATCTTTTCTTCTAACTACAAATGAAATGAATAATAAAAGAAATGTGTTTTTAGTAGTAGGTGTGGGATGAAAAGAATGCCAATGAAACTATTGAAACCTGAGGCTGTCATCTTCAAGTCTGGCTATTCCTTTCTTCTTCTGGATGATGTTTTCCTGTTTAGACCAGCCTTTCATTATTTTGGTGATCTTATAAGGGTGGGAAACCTGAAGTTCATAAGATCTTTCTGGACCATATCCATTGGTCATAGTATATAGTCAATTCCTAGACTAGAGGCTGTTCTCCAGATGTTACAGATGTTCTAGCATTTCAAGTATGTCTCACTCTGTTCCTCTGGTTTATGGATATGCATTTCTTCCTGCTGTCTTAAAAAGTGTCATAATAGGCTTTTAATACTACTGGTCTAAACTGCATTCCAAAGAGGGTCTGTGATTGCTGTTTGTAAAATAATATTAATTATGCAACATATTTTCCCCCAGTGGCTAAGAAAATGCCACAAACTAGACATGAAGACTATACTATTTCCCACTCTCAGTGCCTAACATTTAGTATTGTCTATAGCAACAGCAATTTGCACAAGAGGTTCTCATAGAAATGCTGGTAGACTTAGTATCCATTAATCTTCTTTTATGAATTGGTTATGGATATGCCTCATTTTGAAAGCCAATCACACTTCTAGAAATCTAACTAGATGAAAGACAAATAAATGCAAGCTCTCAGGGGTGATTTTTCTAATAATCAGCATAAATTGTAGGCATTTGTTTCCGTGCAATTGGTGAAGGCTGCCTGATAAATTAGAATGCCTTAAAATATATGAATATATGAAAGGCTTTGAATCTCACTGTTCTGTAATAAATCCTAATGCCAGAAATGAAGTGTTGATTTGCGAATTGGTTATTCCAGAATTTCATTTGAACTAAAACACATTCCTCATCATCTGACAATACTTTAAATTAAAATTACCGGCAGTGCATTTGAAGCACCTTGTGGATATTTCATGTGGAGGGTGTTTAATAATCACATCTGTTGTTACCAACAGCAAGCAATGAAATATGCACTCAGGTATTTCTTCGGTTTGTAATTGCTGTAGAAGAGTGAATGCATTATTAGCGCAGTGTAATTATGGCAGGGGAGATGATCTTTCTTTTTTAAAAAATAAGAAAATCAAATGTATATGCTAAAATGTTATTCTGTTAAATTACAATACTTGTCAGAGTGCAGCTGCCAAACATTTTGGACAAGGTCTGTTCTTCTGTCTTTGAAAGTACATGCAAAACGCAGCTGGTGTCCAACTTGTTTTCTAGTGGGACCATTTGTATGCCAGAGCAGTCAGTAAACATTTAAGCAAATAACAATCAAAAATGCTGGACCAAATTCATCACTGAGACAAAGCTGCATTTGTCCATCCAGCAGACTCTAGACTGGTGTGGTCCACTGGCTTTTATCACAGCTCAGTGCAGTAATCTTAATCATCAGATAGATTGAGTCCTGAGAATGTGTGTGTGTGTATACTGTATATATGTGTGTATAGCTGATCACTGGTGTTAGTCACCTTACAAAAAGAGAGGGATTCTGTTTAGTAACCTTTCAGCAACACTCATAGCTGAGATAAAAGAAAATGAGGAATTGCAGCTGTCACTCTCTTTCCAAATGAAGAACCATATTGAGGAGAAACATCTGTTGTGGTTGGCTTTGAATGCCAATAGCTGGATCTCATTCCAGCTTATGGAAGCCTCCCTGTACTACTACTTTTTCAGGTATTTCAGAATGTGTAATGTGTGTGTAAGCATGAAGTAGCTTCCAAGAAAAATTGAGCTGCAGTACTTTCCAGTTTCAGCAAAGATAAAGAAAACACAACAAGGATAAAGAAAATACTCAGACAAATCAGCCATCAGCAAGCACATCTATGTACCATTCAAAAGAGAAAATAAAAAAATCAACAAAAAGGAAACAAAAAGACCAAAAGACTTCCTCACCAGCAATCAACATCCAGATGAACAGAGATTAACATCAAGGTTAACCCTAGACTAATAAGAAGTAAACAGTACCCCAATCAAAGAACTACCAATGCAGACAAACAAGTGATGTATACAACTGCCTAATCAAGGAACCATCAAGGTCACTTGACCAACACTGACAGGTCAAGCCACTGTCAAATGAGATCAAACCACGCTCCCTTCTAGCAATGATAATGTTGCCTAGTTTGGTAATGAAATGTCTGCAAGAAAACAACCGAGCTCAAAGAGCATCAAGAACCCCACAGGTCAATCCTGAGCTACAAATATTCTCTTCTAAAATACTTCCCCAACTTTTAATAGCATAAAATAAAGCATATAACATAAGATTCTTCTACAGAAACATTTGGAATGTGTTGTGTTCTTTGTATTCCCCCCCTTAATCCCCTATGCATATCCTGATCACCCATTAAGGGTGATTGCCCTTCACCATTGATCGCCCATTAAGGGTGATTGCCCTTCACCATTGATCGCCCATTAAGGGTGATTGCCCTTCTCCATCTGCATACAGTTTCATGCCCGTTGCTGGTTGGCTAACTAGCAACAGGG
>NW_015387269.1:82399-108032 GCF_001527695.2 Protobothrops mucrosquamatus | reverse complement strand
TTCATGCCCGTTGCTGGTTGGCTAACTAGCAACAGGGTCTTGCCAGCCAATGGAATTGTGTGATTACAAGCCAGGGGAATCCCATAAAAGAGGGCTCCCCTGGCCCAGAGAGTCAGTCCGGATTTACTTTATGCCTTGCCAATAAACCAAGAGCTGACTGTCACTCGACTCGTGTCTTACTGCCTGCGCGATCTAACAGAATGAAAGCTCTGATGCCAAGGGAATGGCCCTATTCTCCATTTCTCCAAGGACATTTATCCATCCATATAATCTTTATAACATTCTTCTATTCTCAGAACAAGTTGTAGAGTTACTCACTGGTCCAAGGCCACTAGTGAGCTTCATAGTCAAGACAGTATTTACAGCTTGGTTATATTCAATCAGAATTTGGTACACTATCCATTAAATCACATTGGATGTCTAGGAGGTTTTATCATGCATAGTTGAAAACCAGTGGTATAAAAATCAGTCCTGAAATATGACTGGAGAAACATGGGGCACAGTCTAAAATCAGTCTTTTTTGATTATATAGGCACTTAACCTATTATATATGGATGGAGAGGTGCAAAGTAAAAAAGAACAATCAAGAAATTGCGGTAATATTTTGGAGGAAAAGCAATGTAACAAAATAAAAAAAATGTTTTACATATGAACAGCTACATATGTAGCTACCATGAAAAGGAACATTTCACCAATATTACAGAATTATATTAAAACCATTGTTTCCATAATTATCTGTATGAAGTGATGATAGATAAAGACTTCAACAGCCTTTCAATTGATAGGCTTTTATGTCTAGGTACCCACTGGCTAAATTATCCTCACTCTTGCTGAAACTGTCTGTAACAAGTAATTCTTTCTGACAATAGAGATACTTATCTAGTGTTAAGTACATCTGCTAATTTGCTGACATCTATGATAATATCCCATTCATGAAACTAAACAGATGGTACTGCTTAAAATACGGTAAACTATTTTTTCCACTCATTTTACTTTCTGAGAACAAATTTAAGCTTGGTTAAGTTCTGAATGTACAGTTTGGATTTCAAAACCTCAAGAAGGTTAACACTATAACTTTGAAATATAGTCTATACTTGACCTGGGATTCAGTGGTCCATTCAATCCTTTCTTTAATTTCATTTCCACCTTTCATTTCTCTTTTGAGCATGAATTCCTAGGCAAATGGTATATGGTGTTTACATGCCACCTGGAAGAGAAATGACTTTTATAAGCAAGTAAGAACCAAAACATGGTTTAGCAAAAGAAAAGATAAGAAAGAAAAGGAAAGGAAAGAAAGAAACCATTTTATTTCAGATTACTAAACCCAAGCAGGAAATGCTTGCATTGCATCTTTATTTGTTTTTAAGTATATGCCGTATCACTTTTCTTTAAACTGCTTCTGTGGGCTAAACTAAAAGTGACAATAATTGCACAAATGCAATTAAATATGAGTGCTTTAGCTAAGGAAAAGTTAGGACTACATTTGGGCCTTGAAGAAGGAAGAGCTGAGGTTTTGTCTACTGATGCCATGGACTAAATACAAATCCCTTTTACACTGTTGCTATTTGAAATTGAAGGCAATCTTCCACTTAGAGCAGTGGGACTTCTTTGAGATGCAAATAGTGACTTCACAAATAGAAAAAAAATATATAAAACTTTTTTAAAATGATGGAACTCTGACAGAGAAGAAGAAATTTTCTTCCGGAAGGGTTCAATCCCAAGACTGTCCTGGCTTTCCCAAAGCTACTGTTTGCAAATGCCGCTATTAATTGAATTGATGCAATTCACATTACATTTAATTTGGCCATTATGAAACAAACAAGAAAAGTTTCCAAAATACAGACACTTTGCTCTGCTGGCAAAAGTAGAAGGTCATCGGAGGAGATTTTGGTTTAGGGCTTAAGGAAAGAATTGAACCTCTTTGTCCCAATCTTCCTGTTACTTTTGTCACTGAATGCTAACCTTGTTTGTTGTATTCATGATCCCTGCTGCTTTCATATCAATAGGTCACTGAGATTCCTGATATGTTGCATCTACCATTCTTGTTTTTCTCAATGCACATAAAATACAAATAACTGGCCAGGATATCCCATAATGAGACTAGTCTTGATACTCTTTGTACATGAGAAGGAAGGCCTTATAGTATATTGGACTATTTAATTCAGTATGTTTTAAGGTTGAAGGATGGAACTTGCCTCTGACTGGTAAGGAGGGGAGCATTCATTGCTTTTGTCCTGCCCAGCTAGAATGGGTATATTTAAGGTAAAATGAAATTTGTTCCTCCACATTCCCACAGTGTCATAGCAGGTGCTACCACCTAACTGAGCTTGCTAAGTGGGGTCAGTATTTGAATAGGAGATAGATGAAAAAAATCTTAGGCCTGTTGGCTAGATTAGGAAGTTAAACTAATCATCCTGGAAGAATGCAATGATAAATCATTTCCATGCTAAAGGAGAAAAAAATAACAGATGTAACCCAAGGACCTGTCCTTGATCCTAAGAGATAGCTTTCTAAAATTCTTTCAGTGCTGTTGCATTTATAAGTTCTCTGTCCTCTCTCACTGAAACCTTTTACACTGGTCTTCACTAGAAACAACAAAAGTTACAAAATTGGCAAAACAGTATGACTTAAACACTTACACATAGCAGCAGGAAGACAAAAAAAATTAATAGATTTGGGGAAAGACAAAAGTCTGTTTAGCACAGAAATGATGGGAAAGGATAAGCACGTTAGTTTGTCTGAGAGGTTTTCCATAGCTGGGGTGCTGTGATAGAAAGTACTGTATGTAGTTAAGTAACTGTGTACCATACCTAAGCATGTAATGGGCATTTGGAAAAAGACATCTGGTGAGGACATCCGGATTTAGTTAGGTCAAAATATGAATGAGCCTAGAATAAGTGTGTCACACTCACCACCATCTCCTTTCTTCCTCCACTTAAATATCTCTTTTCACAATCACTGACTGTACAAATCATCATGCATACTTTTCCCTATGCAACCATGATTTGACTGCACATGAAAAATCTAAATTTGTTCCAGGCTTGTTCTCAGTGTAGTCAAACATTGTTTGTAGATGAGATAGAGAGGTGAGCAAAACTTCATTTGTTCAACAGCAGGCTAATTGCCACAAGAAAAGGATGAGTATAAACAGAACCATGAAATAAGAGGGAACTATTTTACACAAGTATTGTGTAGGAGCATCTGGAAAAGTCTATGCTTCTACTGGGAAAGTCTAAGCTTTAACAACTATCTTAGACTTTAAAAGAGATGAGACTTCAACAAACTTAGAGACAGCCAAGGAAGGTTTCCTATCTCTTGATAATATAGAAAAATGTGTGATACATAACATCACTATCAGATGGTTGACAAATTGCATTCAATATGTAGTTCTTAATCTACATGGAGGGAAGCATGCAGTGGGGTAGCTCAAAGTTCTGTGAGGTCCAGTAGCTTTCAACATCTTCATAAATGATTTAGACAAAGGAATAGAGGGGGAACTCATCAAATTTGCAGACTATACCAAGCTGCGGGGAATTGTCAATACTTTGGAGTATAGACTGAAGAAATAGAAGGATCTTTACAGACTTGAGCACTGAGACCTATCCAACAAGATGCAGTTCAGTGGTAATACAAGTAAGGTTCTTCACCTAGGTAGGGAAAATTAAAGTATAGAATAGGCAATACTTGGTTCAGCTATAATAACTATGAGATGAATCTAGGTTCTTAGTGGACCACCACTTAAGTATGAGCCAACAGTGTGCTGCAGCTGCCAAAAAAGTCAGTGCAATCCTAGGATGCATCAACAGAGAAATAGCATCAAGATCACAAGCAGTGATAGTACCACTCTATACTGCACTAGTGGTATATTGCATTTAGTTTGGTTGCCATGATATAGAAAATGTACTGAGGCCCTTGAAAGAGTGCAGAGTACAGCAAAAACATGAGTAAGGAACTGAAGGCTAAGCTGTATGATGAACAACTAAGGGAACTAGACAAGTCTAGCTTGTTGAAGAGAAAGATTAGGGAATGACATGATAGCTGTCTTCCAGTACTTGAGGGCCTATCCCAGAGATGAGGGACTTGACTTTTTCTTCAAAGTAACTAAAGACAAGACAAGAAGTAATGGGTGGAAGATCAGAAAGGTCCTATCTAGAATTAAGAAGAAATTTCTTGACAGTGAGAAGAATTAATGAGTGAAACAGCTTGCCTCCAGAAGGGTGCTCCATTACTGGAAGTTTTCAGGCAGAGATTGAGCAACCATTTGTCTGGAATGTTATACAGTCTCCTGCTCAAGAAGGATGTTGGGTTAGAAGACCTTGAAAGTCCTTTTCCAACCATGTTATTTTATATTCTGTGTTCTATGTTCTACTTCCTCTTTGAATTTGTTGTTGTTTTGATTTTTCATTTGTTGGTTATATTTCAGCTGCCACCAGCTTTCTTAGCTTCAGAAAATAATGAATTCTTTTCACAGTCGTTGACTGGGAATGCCAGATAAATCAAACTTCCAATATGCAGGTTGCTCACCTTGCTACCTTAAGCTATCTGAGCCTCTGCAGAATGAAATGCAGGCAGTGTTATAAAGTGGGAGCTGATCCCACTGTTCCCTTCTGCTCTTGATCACTGTGCCATTTTTGACAGCACTTTTACCATCTGTTTAACAAACAGAGAAGACCCACAGGGATCCAAGTCTACCGGCACCATCCTCCTGTGCCCAGTCAACTTTCCTTAAAATCATTGCCATTCTGTTCTTCCATATAATTAGCACTCATGGCAATCAGTGGAATAAATATTGTCTTGAATAGGACAGAACTCCTTCATATGTATACTGCAAAATGTACTTCTAAGAAAGTGTTTGTTTGTTTGTTTGTTTGTTTAAATTTGTATTGCTTCCCAGGCCAGAAAAAGTGACTCTGGGCAACATACAAGAATCAAATGAAAACAACACTTGTAGAAATATAATCTTTACAAAAATATAAAACCATAAATATTAAAAAAAATAAATATATATTTTTGAAAGTAAAATATACAAACCACAGCCAAGGAAAGAGTGAATACATCAATAGTGGATCTAACTTAAAATGCTACTGATTTTTCAGGTTATTTCAAGTGACCTTTAGAAGCTGCAGAAATGGAAGAACATATGAATCATTCTTTGGATTTATGTTCCTTCTTTCATTCAGAGCTGATACTGAATCCTGGCCAGTATGGGCCATGCATGTTTGTTTTCCTGTTATACAATACTGTTAGATGATTATCATTCTATCTTTTTTTATGATGGTTGCTATACCTGTAAAAGAAATTTGCTATTGATTTATTTTTTAGAATGAAAATGATATGATCCACCAATTCACACTTTGCAGTGACACGTATAGCAATAATTCACAGAATCTAGCAGTGCCAGACATTCATAGCACAACATTTTGTACAAGCAGTATATGTTTAGGATAAAAAATGTGTCCCCAAAAATAATTCTTGTGAAAGTTACAAAAAACAATGAATATTACATGTATGGGGGCAGGGAGGAATGTATATAATGGGGAGAACACACACACACACACACACACACACACACACACACACAATCTAGAATAATTGCCTTTAAAAGTGATGTGGACTAGATAAAATTATGCAGTGTTTGTGTTACATTCATTAGAGAAAGTCAGGAGAACTTGCATGTAGACAAATACAATATATAGTTTCTCCTATATTTTTAAAAAATGACTTGTAGAAAATGTAATGAAGTAATATAGGCAACACTGAGATATCTTGGATCTAATCTGAATTCTACACATTCATAGACAACATATTTCAGTGCCTTTTATGTGTGTATAAATTCAGAATTCACAAAAATTATAACAAATCACTAAATTAAATCAACATTTAGCTATTCCACTGGTTTTCATTTCAAGCTATCAATTTAATGTAAACTTGGTGTGTGCATGCCTCCAAGTCAGCCTTTAGTCTGCACTACAGTATTGTAACACAAGCCCCTCCCTTTTTCTATGTCATGGTGATATTGCACAAAAGTGTGAAGCTTGCAGTAAAAGCCTGAAGATGTCTCTGCTTTTTCTTCCCAACTCCTGATTACTTAGACTTCTTCCACTTAGTAGCTTTAATCTGCTTGTCTCCTGTGATGAAACTGGCTGAAAATGAAGCCATCTTAAGAAATTGCTGTTTGGATATCATCCTCTCTATATCGATCAGACCAGGAGATCAACTCCACAGGAAGCATAAACTATTTTTTATTGAAATTGATTGTGATAGCAGAATCTTGTAGGACTAGTTATGCTGTATCTCCACCTCCTTACAATTCAGTACATTAGCGAGTCCCTTTTGAATGTATCTGGATGTTCTGGACTTTAAAAATACTTCAGCTGCTTTTGTTTGGGCAATAGCTCTTGCATACTGTCTCAGATCATCTTCCTCACTCTATGCTGGATCTCAATCCATCCTTCAAGTTTGGCAATGATGCCACCCAGATATACCATCCAACCAGTGGTGGGATTCAACCAGTTTGCAACACTTCAGCAGAACCGGTAGCTAATTTTTTGTTGCCCAGGCCCAGAATGGACTTCCGGAAGCGGCATCCACACACAGACTAGTGGTTCCTCTTCCATTATTTCTTCCACCTAAATGTGAATTGCTTTCTTTTCCATGGGTCAGTCTTTGAGGATATAGGCAATCTCCATTTGTATATTTTTTTTTGCATGAGTCCCATTCAGTGAATTTTCTCTTGTATTTGACACCTAGCCATTCAGCACATCCACTGATGAATGGATTAAAGAAGAAAAGGCCAGAATTTTACCATTTTTTTTCAATTACTAGGGGAGGAGGAGGAAGAGGAGAAGAAGGAAGAGAAGAAGGAGGAGGAAAGCAAACTCCACTACTTCATTGCTTCGTGGCATACCTGTTAAATAAAACAAAAGTACTGTGCTTCACTGGTCTTCTTTGACCTAGTTTTACCATTGTTCAACCTGTTGTTCATTTTTTTTCCATATGCACATTGGAACTATTGTACTGATGCTCCAAAGCACTGTTTATCACAGATTGTAATGATATATGATAATGGCCTTGGAAGATGACAAGGAACAGCTGAAGACTAGAAAACTGGCATGCAAAAGATATCTCAGCCCATAGAAGGAAAAGGGGGCATAGGAAGCAATTCAGAAGGGACCATTCCTAGTTTTCTGGAAAGTAAAAGTAAAGAAGAGGTGAAATACTTTCAGACTTGCAAGATTCTGCCACTACAGCCTTTCACTAAAGGTAGTGTCGGCACCTGTGGTTGTGCTTCTTGTGATGTCTATCTTGAAGGGTTGACAGATAGAGATATTGTAATACCTATGATCTGGTTCACAAAGCTCAACAGGATTCAAGCTTTATGTGGCCATGTTCCTCTCCTTGCAGATGGACAATCCACCAACTCCATGATGGCAGCACCCAGTAAACAGAGAAATGAGGAGCTTCCAGCACTTCTGTCCAGCAAGCAATAGAAGTACAGGTGTTAGACCAAATGAAAAAGCACAGTGAAACCACATGGCCAGGCCTGTGCCAACACAAGATGGGAAACACTTCTGAAACACAGCAAGGTAACACAGTTAAAGCTTGCCTTCATACAGGGATAGTTGCAAACTGATGCTGACATCATTAAGGCTTCTCACCTTGCCCACCTGCAGGGGGTGGGTCAGAAGGAAAAGCCCTCAGCCTGAAGTGCATTTTAATGAGATTGCTTTGGTATTACAATTCTTTTTAAAGAATAACTTTCAACAAAGCCTGTTTTTGGCTCACCAAATTAACTCCTTTTTTTTTACATATATTTTGTTTTTACTCTGCCTTACAACAAAAAGTATACATACACTCACACTATATGCTGTGCTACTATATTATAGCATAGCATAGCATAGCACAGCCAGCACTACACTACACTACACTACACTACACTACACTACACTACACTACACTACACTACACTACACTACACTACACTATATTCCCCTCCATCTTGAGTTTGGAAAGCTTGGTCAATAGGAAGAGTTTTAAAATAGTTCCTTCCTATCAGTTCTCAGAATATATCTATGATTACACAAATAGTTGCTTTAGTCTGGCAAGATTTTGTCTACAGATGAGCAACAATAAAGGAAATTACTCAGAAGTTCTTGTTCTTGGTACTTGGGGCCTGATATTCATATATGTTCTGTTCTCTCTCTCTCTCTCTCTCTCTCTCTCTCTCTCTCTCTCTCTCTCTCTCTCTCTCTCTCTCTGTGTGTGTGTGTGTGTGTGTGTTTGTGTGTGTGTGTGTCTTCTTGCCACTTTCACTCCAGTTCTTATAATTATTTGCTTTTTTCTAAGGTCTTTAAACCCATTTTTTTCCTGAAGTTTGTGTCCATGTGTGTATTTGTTTAGGAGCTCAAGCACAAATAAATGCTTCATAGAAGAATCTGGCTGGTATTTCCATGCTGCTAATGGAAAGAAAGGAGGCAGCACATTTGCACAATGCTTGCAAGTGTGTGTTTGTGTATATGTGTCTTATGCGAGTGCCTATGCATATGTATACAAAGGATGATGTAAAACTGAAGTGACACTTCTGGCTCCTACTATTTGCTTTGATTTTCTCTGTGAGAAATGGATCAATAAGGTATTAAACACACAACATTTTCTAATATTCTAAAGTGGTTGTGCTTTTGTTTATTGCCTTATGCACCAGTGTTATTGGTGTGTATCTCAAGAGCTGGAGCAAACACTGCACGCATTAAACATTAAAGGTCATTTTGGATTACTATATTTTAACAATGAAACACATTGCATTTTGAGAACAGAACAACAACAAAAAATGGATGTGATATGACTGTGGAACTGTGCACCACTTTTTTATTAAGGTAAACCTTATTCAAATGGAAACCTTGTAATTATTGGTAGCATGGAATACTTTGAAATTGGATTCATTAAAGTAAAAGGTTTATTCCTCCTTGAATAGCCACTTTATTTATTTAGTAAATTTATTCACTGCCCATCTCGCTGTCATGCAACTCTGGTTGGCTAGGTTTAATCTCAGTTTGATAATATTTAGCTGATGGTAAGGGAAATGGGTACAAAAGACTGTTTGGTGTTTTATTCTAGGTACGGTAATTCCATAATTGTACACATAATGTAAATTCTTCTCTGCAATGCTAATCTTGGAGTATGTCTTTGTTTGAGAAGAGATAATAATTTTGGGGAATGCATTATTTTGTACAAACTGTTCTTATTTTCTCCCTTATCATGACTCTCCATCATGACTCTGCCATGAGTCAACATTTAATTCTAAAAACATATATTGATCACAGTGACCAACATTCATATAGTTAGATTTCTGGAACTTCTCAGATTAAAGAACAACAAAGTCCATTTTCTCATAAATACTACCTGTTCAAGGGTAACTGATTTACCTTGCTAGATTATTGGCCAAAAAACATTGCCATTGTTTTTCTTCAGAATAGGGCTGAGTTGGAATCCAAATATTACTGTAACAGTAATAATACTTATACTTCAGTTATTTAAATATGAATTGGAACATGTCTTCTCTGTTCCCAAAACTTCAGTTATCTTCATTATACATGGATTTATTTTAATTACTTAATAATTTGGAGCCTACCTTTAAGATTGCAAAAGAAAAACTATAGCAGTAATAGAATACATTTGTTCCATAGGGAAGACCACAGTTTAAGTCTCTCCATTCCAAGTTGCTTTTGGCAGTAGAAGTAGTGTGTGTGTGTGTGTGTGTGTGTGTGTGTGTGTGTGTGTGTGTAAAATTTGTGAACAGTGCAAATTTTAGAAAATAAATGAAGAAAAATAGTAAATAGATAAGAACCAAAATATGGAAATGAAGGAAAATAGAAACAAAAAAGGAAGAAGACAAAATAAAACATTATAAAAAAGAAGCTGCTGAACTTAACAGTGATTATAAATGCATTTATATTTTGTCCTCGTTCTCAAAGTTTATATCATAATTTTCTTCTTTCCAAAGTCTATCCCATAGTCAAACACATATATAAATTGCAGGTTCATTTTTTTTTCTTTCTTCAGCAAAAATTCAGAAGGGATTTCCAGTCGCTAATAAATTAGGTTATTGTCCTTTTCCTAATGAGACAAGTCAATTTTGCCATCTCTGCTAATTCTGCATTCTTCACTATCTGTTACTCCACAGTGGATATTTCAGAGGCTGCAGTTGTCAGATCTACAACTTCAGTTATTTCTGGGAATTGAGCCAATTTATTGCTGACTTTGCTGTACTGCATCTGAAATCTGGTCTTTTACTTTGTTTTTAGCAGAATTTGTGGAAAGTTAATTATTCAATTAGCAGGAGTCCTTCCCCTGCCTCCTAGCAACTTTCTCCATCCCTTCACAGAAGCTGATTCATTAAAATATTGTTGGAAATAACGACAAATGTGAGTTCAAAATGCTTGTGAGAGATTGGGGTGGATGACAGCAATATAGGTTAATTCAGGACAAGCAGTTGAATTTTGTGCCCTCTATTTTTAGACCAAGATCACTGACAAATGAGCAGGATGAAAGTCATTCAATCAAGGTCCAGTAAAAATGTAACAATTCTTCATGATCACCAATGTTCAGGTAAGCTTGAAACAGTTTATAAAATAAAGCAACCTTATGAGTACTTGGGAATATTACACAGTAAGGGAGAAATCATAATGTGGAAGAAGATTGTTTTTCTCCAGAGGAAAGGTTCTAGACTATTTAATTTAAAAATGTGGACTGATGACTCCATACTTTCTATGTATGAACTGACCTTTTACTAACAATGTAGAAGGTCTGATCAATGTGATCAACACGAAGCAAGATTTACTTTCTATTTAAGATTTGAGCTCCATTGTATTTAGATATAACTTCCTCCCTCCCTCCCTCCCTCCCTCCCTCCCTTCCTTCCTTCCTTTCTTCCTTCCTTCCTGTTACTTTTTTTATTTCATTCGGTTCTGGGTTTCTTAATATTCTTTTTTTTTTTTTTTGTAAATCAAAATCATTTTTTTTAAAAAAGATCATAATGTGACAAATGTTTTAGTAAATAAATAAAATACAATGCTGACAGCAAAGTATTGTGTTGAATGTTCCTTCTCTTCTTTCCAGAAGCACCAGAGAAAAGCAACACATTAGAAATTGTAATGGGGGGGGATTGATGCCAGATTAGCTGATAGAGAGATTGCCCAATTCATTCTTTAACTTGCAAAGGTCAAGAACCTTTTAACTTTTATTGCTAAATGACAACAGGCCATCCTGGCCAACAATATGGCATCAACCTGCCTTCCCAGAATGATTTTTAATCAGAGCGTTGGTAATTCATAGGCCATGTATAGTCCATTAATCTTTTTATGTTGACCCAAACATGCAGACATTGCTTCCCTACTCCTGGTAGCCTTTGGAAGCCAGGGAATCAACAACAACAAGCAGAGGTCTGGCTTACAAATGGAAACAATGCTTATTCTTAATTACTTCCAATACAGCTTTTTTATTTATTCTTTTTAATGCCGCCATTCTGAAGTAAAATCCTCATAAAAAAGAGGCTTGCTAAATTGGTCAGCAAGATTAGAAAAAAGTTTAAAAATATGTGAGATAGATGTTGGAAATGTAAACACAAGTCAGGTACTTATTATCATGTATGATGGACATGTGTTAAAGCAAAGAAGTATTGGGCAATAATACATACTTGGCTAGAAAAGATGTTGAGAAAACATGTAGATTTTAAACCTGAACTTTTTTTATTAGGTATAATGCCAAAAAAGATTGATAAATAAAGTATATACTTGATTTTGCATGTGATAACAGTGGCAAGAATCATATTTGCACAACACTGGAAAAATGAAGAAATACCACCAGAAGAAGAAATAATTAAAAAAATACTAGAATGTGCGGAAATGGACAGACTTACTTTGAGACTGAAAGAAAAAGAAGAAACAGATTACTTTCAAACTTGGGACTTACTTTATCAATGACTGGAGAAAAGAATAAAGGATTAGGAATTAAATTTATATTAGTGAATGATAAACTCAGACAACACATTTGTTGAACAAGTACTATTGAATTGTATGAAATTAATACAAACTTTATATAAAAAAGATATTATCTTGACCTTTTACACCATTACCCATTTTCCCAGTTTGTAAAGTTGTACTTCGAAATATATATATTGATTTAGGCACAGTGGTTTTGGAAGCCAACTGGACATTCTGCTGGGATAATGAGTGTGCAGTTATCTAACTGCTGTGGTATTAGTTTCATGGCTCACCATATAACATGAACTTTCACAGTGATAAAAAGCCAGTTGGGAGTAACTAAGGAACCAGAGAGACTTTGGGTGTTACAAGATATTTAATTAAATAGCAAGGTTAAGAAGCTTGATTCAGTATACAGTAGTATACAGTCAAATAGTACCTTGAGCGCTGGAGACTTTTATTAGATTTCAGGTCTGCTTAAAGGCATAAACCCCGGTGGAATTTCTTCCTTATATTGACAAATTGTTTAAAGACCAACATCAGTGCACAGATAACATTAGACTTTTTCTATAGCATCTGACCCCAAGATTGAAAGAGCAGGTATAATTGATTTAACAGTTAAACATCTTTTTAGTGCAGATTCCCTCACCTATGAAAATACTGACCCAATAATTTTCCAGAAATAGCTGGTGTTCATATAGGAAAAGAAAACTGACATAATTTTATATTCCAATTTATACATTTCTAATTACCCTTCTGTTTTCATGCTCTGTTGATTCACAGAACAGATTTAATATATTTGCCATTTACAATTAGCAATAGTCACAAAGACATTAATGTTCTATGACCTTATAAATCTAAGATCAGTACTATATGTTCCATGGTGTAATAGAGATACTGTAAAATAGTTACAAGTTTGTTTGTTTTTTAAAAAAATAAATCTTGTTATTTCTGCAAAAAATTCTGTCTGATCAAAAATTGCACTGCATTTTAGCTACAATGTGCTTATTTACAAGCTGTTCCAAAATGTTTTATCCCAAAGAATGTTCAGAATAGTTATCTAATTTATGTTGCGACATAAAAATAAATGGGTATTATTATTTTATTTATTTATTTTATTTATTTTATTTGATTTATATCCCGCCCTTCTCCCAACGGGACTCAGGGCGGCTCACAACATATTAAAAAACATAAATACATTTGCTACCCCACCGAAGTAAAACCAATTAAAACCAAATATTTAAAGTTGTGCTATTTAAAAATTACTCCTAAAATAAACCCGATTTAAAATCCTCCCTAGGCCAGGCCCGCTTGCTGAAAAAGCCATGTCTTGAGGGCGCGGCGGAAAGTAAGGAGATCCGGAATCGTCCGGATCTCGGGGGGTAGTTCGTTCCAGAGGGTGGGGGCACCTTCAAGCCACTTTAGCCTTCCTTCCTTCCTTCCTTCCTTCCTTCCTTCCTTCCTTCCTTCCTTCCTTCCTTCCTTCCTTCTATGGCCACTCATCCTATGTGCCATAATCTGAGCAGTTCACACTAACGTTAATAAAAAGCATAAGAGAAACAATAAAAACCAGCATCCCAAAAATCCAATTCTCAATACCCTAAAACAGCATTCCTCAGTAGTACCCATCCTATCATAATTACTAAGATTTGTCCTACCACAATTTATTTTCCTATTGCAGTGTCAATATTTGGATGCTGTACTAGAGCCAGGCTGTTGGTTTAAAAGATTAGACCACTGCACAAGTGCCTAACTTGAGCTTTTTATTCTAACTTTCAGCTCTTTTCTCTCTCTTTGCCAACATTTTATTTTTATTTTATTTTATGGTGAAGGCAGACCTTATTGCTAAAATAAATGATTGGCTACTCCAAGGAAAGACTAGTTTCTTTTTAACATATTTCCTTTATGTTAGAGATTTAAAAAACAATGTGCCATCAAGTCATTGTCAGTTCGAATTGACCACAGAGATAGACTTTCTCCAGGATGATCTTTCCCTAAACTGCCCCATCAGATCTTCCAATGGTGTACCCATCATTACTATAATCAAGTTCATCCACTATCCTTCTAGTTGACTTCTTATTCTCTTTTCCCCCACCTCCTAACAGTGAGAACAATTAGTCATTGGAATGGCTTGCCTGCAGAAGTTGTGGGTTCTCCATCACTGGAGGCTTTTAAGAAGAACCTGGGCATCCACTTGTCCAGAATGGTATAGAGTCTCCTGCTTGAACAGAGGGTTGGACTAGAAGACCTCCAAGGTCTCTTCCAACTCTGTTATTCTGTTAAACCTTTCACAATTTTAGATTATGATTTCTCGTGATCTAAATATAAGAATAAATCTATATTCTTGTAGATTTCTCAAGAGAGCTAAATATTCTCATAATGCATCCAAAATATGATAATCTGACCCTAATCATTTATGTATCTAGTGAGAACTCTGATTTATTTTTTAAAAAATTCTATAATCCATTTATTTATTTTCCAGGCTATACATTTTATATACATTCTGTGAACATTTCAAACATGCAAAGTGTCAGGTGATAATTGCCCTTATTGCTTAGATAACATGGTCATGTAAATGCACTGTGATATAGATAAAGGTTTTCTTCTGATTGAACTTGATTCTTGTGCTTTCATATCCATATCCATGCAGTTTTCTAGCAACAATTTGGAAATCCTTCTAAGATTTTTTTTTTTAAGCATTCCATTCCAACCTATATTCCTGGGCTTTCATCATCAGAGTTCCTTCCCATATACTAATCATGCTAAATCTAATCAGGCTAACTTAGCTGGGCAAAGTAGATGCTATTTGCCTATCATTACTGATTAGAACAATATACATACAAGCATAAATTCCAAACTATTTATTTTATTATGTACAGAACTTCTCAATATGTTAAGACACCTAGAAGACATCTAATTGGCTTTACTTTTTTAATAATTGAAAAATATCTTCTAACTCAGCAGTCCCCAACCTATATGGCTTTGCTACTGGGGGGGAGAGGGGAACCAGGCCATGCAGGAGGTGGGCTGGCACGCATGCACATGTGTGCCCAGTTCAACCTGTGCAAGTTGAGCTGCACCCATAGATGCATGTGCACTGGCCCACTGCTCGTGCAAGTTGAGCTACACACATGGCGTGTGTGCTGGCCCACTGCTTGCAGGGCCTGGTTTCAAATAGGCTCCAGCCCAGTAGTGGGTCGTGGGCCAGGGGTTGGGGACCCCTGTTCTAACTTGGACGCTAAAATTGGACGCTTAAGCATTTGTTAATTTATATTATGAAATAATATTGATACATTATATTCCCTCCCTCCCTCCCTCTCTCTCTCTCTCTCTCTCTCTCTCTCTCTCTCTCTCTCTCTCTCTCTCTCTGTGTGTGTGTGTGTGTGTGTGTGTGTGTGTTTGTTTTTTGTGTGTTTGTATGTGTGTGTGTGTGTGTTATTTAATACTTTTAGGGAAGTATTAAAGCCTCTTTTTAGTCAAGTATGGCTCTGGCAACTGCATGGACAAATCTACATAGACTGTCTGCATAGTGTTTTACCATTGACTTTTAAAGTTTTTTTTAATTGTGTGGGAAGTCAGCCCCTCAGAGAAGGCAATATTAAAAGGGCAGACAAATATATTTCCTCCAAGGATCTTAAAGAAGCAGAAAAGCATGCTTAATAGCCTCAGGTGTCCCTTCTTCAAGCAGAAACCAGTTCTATAGAGATGCAGATGAAAATCCAGGGAGCTAGGAGATTAAGAAGACAAAGACCTAAATTCTGCATATCCCACCTGGGACAGTGCCCCCTACGCACCTTAGTACTGGCACCTTCTGAACTAGGCTTTGCTTCCAGGGCCTTACCAGCTGTTGCCTAAATCCAATTCTCTCATTCACTCATTCCATTCCATTTTCACACAGCCTCTCTCTTTTCCTTAACAAAAGGTCCTGCGCTCTGGCCAAACCCCCATTCTTTCCAGGGTCTGCCACTTGAACAGATCCTTTCTGCGGCTAGGAAAGACCAGAAGGAGCAAAATCCAACTGTGATTGGGAAAAGGGGTCTTCTCACTCACTCACACAGACATACACACATTTCCTTTGTTCCCCTGGGCTTTAAACTTAAAATTTAGAGGTACTCACCTTCACCTTCTTTCCAAAGTAGCCCTTGAGCTCAAACTCTCAAAACTCCCTTTACCAGGCCCTGCTCCACATGGACAGGGCCTGGGAAACCCATCGACAGACACAAGGGATCTGCTGCCAGCAAGATGGGGCTTACCAGTCTCAGTCCATTGGAGAGGTTAGCTTGGAGTCCCATCTCTGGTGTGCCAAATTGTTGGAAGAAAAGTCTTCATCATGGTTCATCCAAGCTGGAAATAAACATGGCAACTGCTTTGGGAAGAAGGTTGTAGTTTATTGGAGAGGAGAGCCAGACAGGAAGATGGTTCTGGCAGCAAAAAGGAGAGAAAAAGGACTGAGCACATGTAGGAAGTAGGTTTTTTATATCCTCTGGAGCCTTTTGTTTGGAGTTATTTACTGTTCATGTTTTGAGGCTATTTCCTGTGTGATGTATTCTGACCTGAGTTTGGGTGTGCCCTTTGGCCTTTGTGAGTTAATCCTACCATGTCCTGTCCCAGGTGGGGTATGCAGATTTTAGGTCTTTGTCTTCTTAATCTCCTAGCTCCCTGGATTTACATCTGCATCTCTATAGAACTGGTTTCTGCTTGGGGAAGGGAGATCTGGGGCTATTAAGAAAACTGGGCATGCTTTCCTGCTTCTTTAAGATCCTTGGAGGAAATATATTTTTCTGCCTTTTTAATATTTCCTTCTCTGAGGGGCTGACTTCCCAGAATTGGAAATGTAGTTTATAACTCTGATTGCCTGGTGATCTGCAAGCTAAATCTAAACCTCCTTCTTTCTTTGAAATCAGCTAATATACAATTTCAAGACAAGATCATACTTTATGGAGACACAGCAGAAAAATGAATACAATGAAGATAAAGCAAAAAAATAGATATAACATTTAAAAATACCACATAGGGATAAACATTATCTAAAATAAGTATGACTAAAATAAGCATAGCAAAATATTAATACTCATTGCAGGTTTGATTTATGCTGCTCCTAAAGATAGAAGAAAATAATTTATCATATTCCTGGACATTTTGAAAAGTATATTAGAAAAATAGGGAGGACTTACAGAAAAAGAAGCTTGAGTTCAGTTGTATGTTCTCTGTAGCTCTTTATCAACATTTACATATTATCAGGCAAAAGAGCATAGATAGCTATTTTGTGACTGACCATTTTGATAATTCACCCAGTCAACAGAAACCAAACTTGTTATCATTTTTATTTTCCTTTCATTTTTCCACTGAAGATTTTTTTTTTTTTTTTACAAATGCATTCATGACTCCAGCTACTAAGATTGATTTGCAAGTACAGGGAAGTGGGGGTCAAAAAAGCAAGAGAGTTGTCCACTCACTGCAGGTTAAACCTTGGACCTTTTGGAATATTCATCAATGTCAGAATATATACACAAAGGAGTGAGGCTACGACTGTTCTTATCGAAATGATTTTCTTTAAAAGGTTTGGCTCGTGAAAGATTCTGTATGATTTTATTATCTGACTTAACTTCCAAACAGGTGAATAATGCTGAAAACAAACCATTAATGTTGCTCCGTAATGCAAGATTTTCCAATTTCCAATTAAAAATGAAGAAAAAAATAAATAAAAAGCATATAGCTTTATAGTTGGAAGACAAATAATCATTAATTTTCAGGTTTATTTTGCAAGTGGCACACTTCGCACAGCCAAGTAAAGAGCTGGAAGTAGGAATAACTTGCTAAGCATTCACGTTCTTCTGAGGCTGTTCAGAATGTTATTTCCCATCTTTTACTTTGCTCTTAACCTGCTTGATCTCACTTAGTGTAAGGCTTCCTTCCAGTCCTTGTTTCATCTCACTTGCAAGGAGACTGCAGCTGCCACTTCTGCCCACATACAGTTATTTTCCTTCTAGCCACCTTGCCTCTTCTCAAGATCTGAGGAAATGAAGAAGAGACTATCTGGTAAAGGAATGGGGGAAGGACCATTTAGTTTGGTGTTGTGTACAGTCACTGAAAAGTGTTCTCTTAGATTGTTTCTTAGTTAGATATGTTTTCTATCTTTATTCGAGATTTCACAATGGAGTCTTTTTCTCAGTACCCTGAAGTTATCTAGAATTAATGCGGAGCGTATGTGTTAGGACTACGTAATAAATATTGCAATGTGAGTAGTTAGTGCCTATTCCTAACCGTGATGTCATCAAAATGATGAAAAGGATGCCTGATCTCGTGATGTCTTTCATTTCATTTATTTATTTTAAAATATTTATAATATATATTTATATAGCTGCCCAACTTATCTCAAACTCTGGATGGCAAACAATTATATTTGATGCAAGTTTCATACTTGCATCACAACATTGCAACGCATGTTTCTTCACTTGTCATTTCCATAAATGTGTTCAGTAAGTACCACATAAATCATTCCCAGGTGTGGTTTATAAGAAGGGTCCCCAAACCCCAGTCAGCAGATCAGTACCGGTCCACGGCCCATTGGAAACGAGGCCGTGCAAGCAGCTGCTGAGCGTGTGAATGCACAAAGTTCCATTTGTGCAAACAGCAGGTGTTCGTGCAAAACCATCCACTCTGCCCCCCACTGTTGCTGCCAATCCATGGAGCTGGAAAGGTTGGGGACCGCTGGTTATAAAGTACATCAACATTTCTTCTTCAAGCACTGATTTACCTCATTATTTCTAAAGCTTTTCCAGGTCATCTCTGCTTGGGTGCCCATGTATAATTGAAATTGACTGATTGAAAGAAGGCATTTGACTCCCTGCCACCTGACTGGATAATAAAATACCTAGAAATGACAGAATAGAAACATCAGAAGCTTTGTGCAACAACCAATGGCACAATAAAAGACACAGTTGCTGATCAACTGTGATAAATAGAGAGATTAACATCAGGAGAGGAATATTTCAAAGAGACTCACTATCACCACTATTGTTCATCACTGCATTGATTCCACTGCCAGCAAGACTGAACATGTAAGGCCATATCAAACACCAAAATATTTGTCAGTCTATTCCACCTGCTTTACATGTACGATCTAAAACTGTATGGAAAAACATTGATGGAAATGAAATTACTACTCAACACTATCAGAATATACAGCCAAGATATTACAATGGGAGTTTGGATTGGACAAATGTGTCACACTCACCATCAAACAGGGAAATATAGGTATTAAGATGTCCTAAGGAAATAACATCAAGAGTCTGAATGAAGACTATCATTACAAATACCTGGGCATCTTTCAAGCTGACAATATAAAGCATACTGAACTCAAGGTTAGTATCAAAAGAGTAAAGAAAGTCTTAAGGTCCACACTCAGTGGTGGAAATACTAGCTTGAATAGTGGACTAGACTCAAGATGAACTAGAGGCCTCAGATAAGAAAACCAGAAACATATATACAATAAATCATGCTCTTCATCCATGCAGCAATGTTGACAGGATCTATTTACCAAGGAACATAGGTGGCTGTGAAATTTTGAAATTTCACACCCACCCACTTACTGCATAGCTGAATAATAAAAAAAGGTATTGGAGGAATATCTAAAGAAGAAGTGAAGAACGCACTAAAGAAACTAGTACAACATGAAAATTCATTGAATACCAAAAAGGCTAAACTGGCCTACAAGAAAGACCAAATAAAGAATAAAAAAGAGATGTTAAAAAGGCAAAGTATTATATAGACAGTTCATAAAAAAAGGCCTAGCAAGTAGAGCATATAACATGATTTAGCAAGGTCTAAAAGCAGGAAAGTTGAGGAAAGGGACAGAATGCTAATTCTGGCTGCACAAGACCAAGCCTTATGAACAAACACATATAAAATCAGAACTGAGAAGACAGCAATCAGCACTTCAAAGAAACTGAAGAAACAGTTAACTGCTGCAAGAAGATTGTACATACTGATTATAAACAACAGCATGGCAAAATAGAAATGATGGTGCATTGCAATATATCTTCAAAAAATATCGCTTGCCTTCAAACAAGAATTGATGAAATAGACAAAGCAATAGAAAATGAAGCGACTAAGTATTCCGGGACTTCAGAATTCAAACAGACAAACATCTGCCATACAACATCCCAGACTTAACAATTATTGATAAGAAAGACAAAGAAGTCTCCAGAAAGAATTGGAGAAAAATCACAAACTATAAAAACCTGCAAATAGAAGTTGTACAACTGTATCAAAAGAAAGCAAAGGTAGTACCAATAGTAATAGGAGGCTTGGATACAATTTCAAAACATCTGAAGCACCACTGGGACACCTTTGGCAATGACAAAATCACCATCAATCATTTGGAAAGATAATTTTACTAAGAAAAGCTTAGATCCTATGGCAATACCTTTAACACTATTAATATCAATGGGGGCGATAAAAATACCAAATCCAGTCTAAACACCTGATGACTGTGCAATCAACCATAATCATTTTGTTGATTAGTTTAACATACCGTAAATCAAAATGTTACTGGACCAATAAGATTGTTAAGATTGGTTTCCAATTCAAATAAGGAAATATATGCAGATACGGATAAAAGCCAACCTATGACTCGTTTTCTTGTTCAATTAACAAGTGATTTACTGCTCTGCTGGCAGTGGATCAGGATTTTGAAAGTCCTAATATATAACCAATGCTGTATTTCACTATTTAGGCAATTCCCATGTCTAAGAAACATTGTGATGTACAAAGAACTTTCATATATGCTTACAGCTAATAAGTATTTCTGAGGAATGCTAAATTAAAGAAAATATGGAAATAAAATTACCTTAAAGACATAAAACTACTCTGAAATCTGCTGAAATTATTTCAGTGGATGTATAATTTTTGTTGATTTGTTGGACATAAGTTAACATTTAATAGGCCATAGACCATTTGGATAAATGACTGATGGGACTGATGTACTATGACCTATGTACCTGTGGTGGGATTCAAATATGTGAACAACCGGTTCTGTGTGTGGATGCCACTTCCGAAAGCCCATTCTGGGTCTGGGCAACAAAAAATTAGCTACTGGTTCTGCCGAAGTGGTGCAAACCAGCTGAATCCTACCACTGCCTATGTAGTTTGTTAGGTTATAGCTTTGAAATACAGCTGGTTCCTTAAACCTTTGATTTGAGTTCATCCCACATTTTGTAAAGCATAATGCGAACTTTATTGCAAACTTTTGGACACTTAATATAACAGATTACCAAGAGCCTATGGCTGCTGTTGTCTGTTGTTATCATATATGCAGTTAGGAATAAAATTGCTGACAGAATTACTGCTGCAAGTGTGATTTGCTTTTTAGTCTTAAAGACCAATGTAGAAACTTGGAAACAGAAAGTGAATGTTCTACTAAATAGAGAGATGAAAAGAAATGTGCTAATCCCTATGGACCTAATTAAGAAAAGATGCAAGAACAAAAGCTATTAAGACCCTTTCTTTCTGACAAGTAATATTCATAATTGCATGATCTTAGATCATGCTCCTAGAAGGTGAGCTGATTAGATGCAATCATTGATGATTCAGATAGTTATTGCAAAATGCTGTCTGTCAATCACAAAGAGTTGGAAGTGACCAAAGAGAAGAACAATAATATCAGCTACATGAGGTCACAAAAGTATTGATCAAGATGTCCCTTACTAGGCACAGCATCTCTGTGCAATCTCTCTAAGATTGTATATGATAATATACAATGGATGTGGAATATACAATGATAATATGATAATATAATATACAATAGATGGAAACAAATCAAAGAGAGAAGCAACTTAGAACTGAGGAGAAATTTCCTGACAGAGCAATTAATCAGTGGAACAACCTGCCTCCAGAAGCTGTGAATGCTCCAACACTGGAAGCTTTTAAGAAGAGACTGGACAGCCATTTGTCTGAAATGGTATAGGTTTCCTGCCTGAGCAGGGGGTTGGACTAGAACAGGGCTTTTCAACCGGTGGTACACGTACCACTTGTGGTACATTAACAAGTAGCAGGTGGTACGCACCCCTGTCTAGCCAAGTGTAGTGAGGAAGGGAAAGAGCCAGCGCAGGCAAGGACTTACTTTGAGAGAGTCCTCTGGAGCTGCAGAGTTGCTGGGGTGAGGCAAAGGCCCCAGGCTCACTTCTTGCTCACCCTCCTCTATGAGAGAGGAGGAGGAGGGGGATGGAGACAGGAGAGGCTATAAAAGGAGGCAGTTTGGGTGGAAGAGGGAGAGAAAAAAAAGCAGCAGCCTTGGGAGGAGGCAGAGTCAGCTCTAGCTGCACTGAAGGGAAAGAAGAAGGAGAAGGAGGGTGGGGGGAGAGGAGAGGAGATCAAGCAGGCTGGCCAGGAGCTGATCTACAACTGCTGTGGCAGCCACCTGTGCTGGCAGCAGCAAACAGGCAAGAAATGCAGTGGGGGAGGGGTCACCCTCCAAGAGGAGTGAAAAAAGGCAGCAATGGCTGGAGGTGAGGCATGGAGGAGGGAAGGAGATGGAGAGTGAAAGGATTCTTCTGTGCTTTTGTGACTTTGAAGTCCTGGGATTTGTGCAATGTGGGCTTTCTGTTCTTAAGGAGTGTTTGGCAATTTCTATGTGGCTGATGGCTCGTGTTAGCTTCTATTGCTCTGCTATTGTTAGCTGTAAGTTTTGCTGCAAGGGATTTTGAAGTATTTTTCTATGGATTTTGCCTGTAGCATTCCTTTACTTAAGAATGGAGCCATTTAGCCGGCAGCCAGTACTTACTACATTTTTTTTTCTTCCTTAAGTGCTGACTGCTTAACTTTCTTTTCTAGCCAGTAGCTAATTCTTAAAGGGGAATGTGCCTTTTTAAGCTAGTTCACTCAGCAGCTTGTCTTTTCTGTCTCTGGAGGCTTTTCCTTGTTTGATGAATATATGGAAGAGAGAAAATATGGGGGGGGGTCAAATTCTTCCTTCAGAAGGAGATGGGAATGAGAAAGAGGGAGGGAGGAAAGTCCTGCCTTAGCACTTGGCCACCAGCAGCCCTGCATCAAAATATAAATCACATGACCCTGGGCAAGCTGCAATGGTCATAAGTGTGAAAAATGGTCATAAGTCATTTCAGTGCAATTGCAACTTTCAACAGGTTTTTTGTTTTTTTTTGGTCATCAAGTTTTTGACACCTTGCTAGGTGGTACTCGAATATTGCCATATCCTAAAAGTGGTACAATTGGTGAAAAGGTTGAAAAGCCCTGGACTAGAAGACCTCCAAGGTCCCTTCCAACTCTGCTGTTGTTGTTGTTGTTGTTGTTGTTATTATTATTAGTCACACTGGACTGTTGGTTTGATCTCTGGGTTTGGTAGTTAGGTTCCAAATGTTTCGTCTCCATTCCCTCCATTTGGAGGAACATCTTCAGTGTGGTTTGAATTGTGTTTGGTTTCTTTGAAATGTTGCTTCCAGTATTTCAGTTGAAGTAGCTCTCTTGCTCTCAGAGGTTGGTAGGCAGGGTCGATGTCAATGTCTCTACTGCATATTATACTGCCATTGACAAGTCTAGTCCATATTATAGAGATTAAAAGATAATGAAAAACAGACAGAAATATCAGACAGGAAGCTACAAAAACTCTGCTGTAAACTTCATTCTGTTAAACACTATACATTTTGTACAAATTCCACCCAATTAATCATTCAAATTAAGCCAAGAAATGTTTTTTGCCATCCAACACTCTAGGAATTGCAGGGATAAAGTGTAAAGAAAAAAAAGGGGGGCAGAAAGAAAGAAAAAGAATGGACTAATTTTAGCAGCTTTTCTGTATAAAAGCTGTAAACCTCTCCAAGGAGAGAAAGTCCCAAGGAATCACATTTCTAGCAGTCCTCACTGCACAGCAGAGCCATTATAGTAACAGCTTGGAAGAGTCTGATCAGTCAGACAAGGCTATATGCCCTCAGACCATCAGTAAAAGAATGTATTCTTCTAAGTATCTCATTGGTGTGGGCAGCAATTCAGTTTGGATTTCTCTGCTTTCTGAGCATGCATGCATTAATATCTGTGAACAAAACAGCACTTCAGCTACCATGTTTTATTTGGAAATGGGGCTGGGGAAAGGAGAAAGAAAGGACCAAGCGATAGGGAGAGAAGAGCAATTACTGTAACTACTGTACCATGTTATCCTGTTACTGCTAAGTACAAAGGTTTCAGAGCTTTTGCTTCCAAAATGTCATGTCAGACAAGATCTGGATTACTGTTGAAGTTTTTTAATCTTCTGAGAAGAGGCGGCCAACATTTTTATAATAGGCTGGAAGCATTGATACTCTATTGTTGGTGACAATACTGCAGCTTTTCAGGTTCTTTCTTGGCACTGGCTGCATTGTGGATTTGACATTTTCCGTTCTGAGTCATTTAACACTACATTCTCCAGCAACTGACTATTAACAATATCTGGCTAAGATTTCAGAGACCCAAACAGAGGCTTTCTCTGTGGAATTGCACAGTTCAAAATGAAGATACCAATACATCATTGCATGCAAAGACTTACATCTATAAAGTAGCACAATCCAATCTTTGTAAACTAATTTACGCACTCAAGGATGAATTCATATCATTTCATTTTTAAAAGGTGCCCATTTCCAAACCCAGCAGGGATATTTTGATTGGAAGCACACTTCAGAGCAGAAAGAGTTAAACCCCATCTTACTTGTAGTCTGCCATAGCTGTGTCATTACTTTTTGGAAAAGCACAACTATGTGTTGAAAAGCTGCTCGTATATCTGTATCATAACATCCTCACTTGACTTTAGTCAAACAATTATTCAGCTTTCAGAACTGAATATTGGTATCTGCCACTTTGTTTGCATGAATGTGAACATAAAACTCAAAAGACAATCTAGGGATTGACTTAGTAAACTCTTTTGCCATGGAATTACAAAAGATAACTGAGCTATAGGAAGCACATTGTTGGAACAATCACTTTTTATAACACTTGCCAATAAATCAAATAGATGAGAGAGGTTGTTTTTCTGGATTGCCCCAACGCTAAATTATGCAGTCCCTCAAGAACTGTATTTCACCCACAACATCTTACCATTTAGAAACTATGTAAAAATGTATCTCTTCCCCCAGTTTTTAATTATTTATTTCACTTTTATTTTTAAATTGCAATCTGGTTATATTTAACCAGAAGAGATGTTAGTTTAGTCTAAAGAATGGAGAAGATATTGTTCTGTTTTCTTCTCCCCTCTCCCTTGCCTGCAACTCCAAGGTAAACAGGATATTGGACTGATATGGTAAAGAGTTACAGATTTATTATGAAATATGCTTTCATAAATTAAAGCCAGGCACTTGTTTGGCCAAATGTTTTGCCACAGTAAATTAGGGGCTGTAAGTTCTGGAATTTGGAGGCAGCCAAGATATCAATGACATAAAAGCGAAGTTGATTGATTGGATGAGCCACACAAGAAAAAATAATAATATATTAAAAAAATGTTACAGAGCTAAAGATGAACACTTTCATCTTTAATGAAAGATGAAATCAAAATCAAAAACCACTGAACTATATTTTTCAAAGATCCTGGAGCACAGGGGAACTACCAGAGGACTGGAAAAGAGCTGATGTAGTTCCCATCCTCAAAAAAGGAAAAAAAATGGATCCAGGAAATT
>NW_015387269.1:78333-80485 GCF_001527695.2 Protobothrops mucrosquamatus | reverse complement strand
CTAATAAAACATTATATATCCTTTTAATATGTCCTTTAGCACCATCTCTTACTTGCTTCAAAAAATTCCCGTCTTCCATAACAAAAATGGTCTTTTTATCAATTCGCCATCTATCTTGAATTTGTCTATACAGAAGCCAAGAAAAGTTTGGGTTATTTTGCTTCAAAACTTCTATTGATTTTAGGCACCAGTTACCACCACCACTCTGGTATAACAAATCTTTGTATGTAAGTCCCTCCATCACCACTCCTCTGGTTATAGTTTGAAAAATATGTGATGGTATCACCCAGAGTGGTACCAACTTTACTATTATTATTATTATTATTATTATAAAATCACCTTCTTCTCCTCTTCAGAGAATAATAACAAAATACAACCCAGTTGGGATATAGCATTGTCCTGGCATCTACTATACACTGAGGTTCCACCTCTCAAAAGTTCCTAAACTTTTTATAATACATCATTTTATGATCCCAACTAGGTATTCCTATTGCTTCTAATTAGCAGTCAGAAATACCTCTCTGGTACCAGCTTTGCACAAGATATAAAACATGTTCCAGAAACAGAAAGTAACAAGAAAATGGAGCATAATATATTTAGTTATTTATTATATTTATATAACTGCCCATCTCATGAAAATGTGACACTGGGTGGCATACAAATATAGCAACAGATAAAACTACATAATAATCTAAAACATTTTTTTTAAAAAAAAAACAACAACCCAAGATTGCAGGAGAGCAATAGTGACTTGCCTTCCCACAAGCCACTTTGCAGGCTCCCCATTGGTTCCTCAAAGTGGATGAAAAAAGCATGTTTTAAAGGCCTTTCAGAAGGCTAATAAAGATGGGCTAATCTCACCTTGATGGGAATGAAGTTCCAGAGGGCAAAAACATCTATCTGGATTTCACCAGATGGAACAGATTTGGAGATTGGACCCACAGCATAAACATTCTACTGGCTCTGGAGGGAAAGGTAGATATAGTCAAGAAGACGTGGTCCCTCAAATAACCTGATCTCATGCCACTTAGGGCTTTAAAAGGCAAAATTAGAACCATGAATTGCATCATCATCAACATCAGCCATTCGGTCATGCCCAACCTTAGGCTACTCTAGCAGTCTCCATATCTCTCACATTGCCTCCTTCAGATCAGCCATGGTAATCCTTGAACTGCAACTCACAGAATAGAGGTTTAATGTGTACCTGTAGCTGCAGTGTTCACCAGCTAAAGCTTCCAGATGTTCTTCAAGGGTAGCCCCACCATATTACAGTAATTAATTCTGGAGTGAACCAGGACACAAATATTTATTTATTTATTTATCCATTACATTTCTTTGTTGGCCATCTCACCATGAGGTGACCATGAGTAGAGTGTCCTCATGATCCAGGGAGGGCCTCAATTGGTGTACAACACAAAGCTATGCAAAGGTCCTTGTAGCAATGACTGCCACCTGCTCCTCAAAATGAGTCATGAGTCTAGAAAGACCTCCAAATTATCTGGGGTCTTTCTGAATTAGTGCCACCCTATCCAGTGCCAAAGATGGTAATTTTCCAGAACCAAGAGACCCAAAGACCCAGGTATTTTAAACAGTCTAAAGCTTAAAAAATGTGTTATTCTCAGAGATATGATACATTCTTCACATGAAAAATATTTTCAGTTTCAGTTTCAGTTTCAGTTTATTGTATTTATATCCCGCCCTTCTCCTGGTGGACTCAGGGCGGCTTACAGCCAGTTAAAAAACAGAGCAATTGATACAAATATACAAAATTTAAAATAAATTAAAAGATATATTTAAATAGGCCTTTTCTTATTTTAAAAGTTGATTAACATCCAATTTAAAATATCCCTAGGCCAGTCCTGCCAGCTGAAACAGCCATGTCTTGAGGGCGCGGCGGAAGGAGGGGAGATCCGGAATCACCCGGATCTCTGGGGGCAGCTCGTTCCAGAGGGTGGGAGCTCCAACAGAGAAGGCTCTCCCCCTGGGGGTCGCCAACCGGCACTGTCTGGTTGATGGCACCCTGAGGAGACCCTCTCTGTGGGAGCGTATCGGCCGGTGAGAGGTGATCTGTGGCAGAAGGCGGTCTCGGAGGTAGCCAGGTCCGATGCCATGGTGCGCTTTAAAGATGATAATCAACACCTTGAAGCGCACC
>NW_015387269.1:73942-76370 GCF_001527695.2 Protobothrops mucrosquamatus | reverse complement strand
CCCCTCAACTGAAGGAGAGAGCGGGTCACCCTGAAGAGGGTGGCCGGGCGATTATCTGATGACGCAATGAGGGTGGAGTAGTAGTTAGACCTCGCCACCCTCATCGCCACTAGGTAGGATCTAACCTGTATCCTTGCCTGTGTTCGGTCAGATTCGGTTCGGCTCGCCCTCCAACTGCTCTCCAGGCGTCTTTTCCGGCACTTCATCTCTCTCAGCTCCTCGGTAAATCAGGGAGCCAATTGAGATCTGCGCCGGGTCAGAGGCCGCAAAGGCATGACTCGGTCCAATGCTGCGGCAGCGGTTGTCTCCCAGGCCGCTGCCAGATTTTCAACCGAATCGTGAACTAGGTCCTCAGGATATGGCCCAAGCTCCGTTAGGAACCTCTCCGGGTCCATCAGGTGCCTGGGGCGGAACCATCTAAGCGGTTCCTCTTCCCTGCGGCGGGGGGGAGCGGTCCGGAAGTCCATCCTAAGGAGTGAATGATCTGACCATGACAGGGGCTCTACAACTACCTCCCCCATTTCCAGATCATTCTGCCACTGGCCAAAGACAAAAATTAGATCTAGTGTGTGTCCCCCCCGTGTGAGTCGGGGCATGAACTAATTGGGTCAAGTCCAAGGCCATCATGGAGGCCAAGAACTCCCGAGCCACCGCCGACGTTTCGCCCGCCGATGGCAGATTGAAATCCCCCATGACTATAAGTCTGGGGGTCTCAACTGCCACCCCGGCTATTATGTCGGCCAGCTCAGGCAGGGCCATTGATACATAGCAGGGAGCCAGGTATATAATCAACAGGCCCACTTGAACCCCCTGCCCCCACTTCACAAGGAGGGACTCTCCACCATCTATCTGAGGCACAGTGGTCTCCCTCGGACATAGATTCTCCCTTATAATGACCACTACCCCACCGCCCCTACCCCGGGTCCTTGGCTGATGGAATACCTGGAAACCCAGCGGGCAGATGTCAACAAGGGGCACTCCCCCTTCCGTGCCCAGCCAGGTCTCGGTGATACCTGCCAGGTCCGCACCCCCCTCTTGAATAAGATCTTGAATGAGGGGGGCTTTGTTCACCACTGACCTGGCATTGCATAACATCAGCCGGTGATCCCGGGCCCGAGGATCTAGGATCCCTGGAGACTGAGTGGAGCCCTGAGGACCGGAGCACCCACACGCTTGTAAACAGCATGTGCGTGCTCCCCAAACCCGATATGGTCCTCTGCCATATCTGCCCCTCCCACTGACCGTACTAATCATACCACCCTCTCTTGACCCCCCAACCACCTCCCCCTCCACTCCCACACCGCGTCCCTCAGACAGGCCCGGCCTTGGCCCCAGAGAGGCATCCCCCATGCCCCCCTGGCCCTCCCCGTACCCCCTAAAAATTTGTTAAAACATCCCACTAAGAAAGCTCTCAATTTCCTCCTCTTCAGTTCTTTTTTTGCTGCGCACCTCTGGGGGTTCCACACCCCGTCATTAAGGACGGCCCTCAAGATTATACTGGGCCGTGCCTGCACGAGGGGGGAATCGCGCAGGGCCAGCAGTTCCGACCTGGAGTATGCTCCGAACATGAATACGAGGTCCAACAACAGAAAAACACACGGGGGGGGGACAAGTCCTCTTGATGGTCAATTCCCATTTCGAGACCTGGGATAAGCGAGATGACAATAGTAGCATAGTAAGATTGATAAATACTTTTGTGATTATGCCTAGATTCAAGCCATTTTCCCTTGATTGAATTACCAAACAGAATGGATGGATGGATGGATGAATGGATGGATGGATGGATGGATGGATGGATGGATGGATGGATGGACAGACATGTAAGTAGGGAGAGCAGAATATCCAGGGAGACAGGAGTGATGCAAACATTTTATTCCCAACATGCTGGTATATAAGCAAGCAAACATTAAACAAGCTAGAATACTCTAGATTTCTTTGAAATTATAAGATCACTCTGTACTTATGTTTTTAATGCTTATATATCTGAAAATAGAACAACCCTGGGATCTTTCTCAACCACCCTGTACGCCATTCTATCATTAAGTAGATTAAGGGCTTTGCTTATGTACACTTCTCTATCCATAACGACTGTTGCCCTCCCCTTATCTGCTGGTAATATTATAATAGAGGTGTCTCTTCTGAGTTGTTCTAAGGCTTCTGTCTCTCTCTTAGACAATGTTTGGTAGCATCTATGGCCCATTAAGAGTCCCGTGACTTGTTGTTTGAGGGAGTTCTTAGTTTCCTCCTGTGCCCCAATCCGGGATATGGCAGGTTCTAGCGCCGCTACGAAGTCTAGTGTCTGGGCATCCATGAGGTTGTAGCCAGTGTCTCGCTGTAACAAAGAGAGTTGGGGCTGGGTCAATACTTTTTTGGATAGATTACATACCAGTCTATCGGAGGGGGAGGAGTTGTTAACATCAAATTCCCG
>NW_015387269.1:56450-69713 GCF_001527695.2 Protobothrops mucrosquamatus | reverse complement strand
CCTCTCTGCTATTGCATCAACATAATCCGCCAAACCTTTAAAGGCAACTGCCACATTAGAACAATAATCATCTTGCTTCTGCGCCAAATCATCTTGTTTCTGTGCAAGATCATCTTGTTTCTGTGCCAAATCATCTTGCTTCTGTGATAATTGGTCAAATCTGTTTTGCATTTTAACGTCCATTTCTTGAAACATCTCCATCATTTGCTTAATAGTTGCAGCCATCAGATCCTGCATTTCTTTACCAGAGGGCGGTGAGGACGAAGATGGAGGGTGTGACGAGTGGGAAGTTTTTGAAGTTGACTGAGGTGTCTGAGCCATCGAAGATGTATATTTTACAATCGAGGGCGCAGTCTTTTTCGAAGCCATATTTAAGATATAATCCAATTTATTATAAAGTCTTGTAAGAAGTTCAGCCAAAGCATGTAATGCGCCGGTTAGAAATAGCAAAAGTTCAAACCGGAAATCACTTTCACTTCTTGCTGAAAAGTATCAAATCATCGCCATTTTAAGTTCACTTTCCACATTCCAAGCCAAGTACGAGAAGAATATATTATCCAAGTTAGAGTGCAGTCCAAAAGTAAAAACAGACTTCCAGGGTCGGTTCGTCTGCTTTATACGGAACTCACAGTTTTTAATTGTTTTAATGCTTTTTAATATGTGCATTGTTTGTATGGCTGCTTTATTTGTTTTGTTTTTTTAAATATTGATATTGTTTATGTTTTTAGTTGTAAGACACCCAGAGTCATGTATGTGAGATAGGCAGCATTGAAGAATCCATGAATATCAATTGCTCCTACTAAGGAAGACTGTAAACATTAAAATACTTGAACATCCCATCCATAGCGGGACCCCCTCTCATCCTAATCTATAACCTCAGGAAAAAGCCAGGTCCATAGGACTTTTTTGAAAAACAATAGCATCAGGGCTGTCTGAATCTTGGGGAGAAGGAATGCTATTCACAGGGCAGGTGCTATAATACCTACTGGTTCCATAAGACTATATTGCCTAATAGATGGACCCAAGCTTGCTGACCTTTTTAGATTTCATTGGATGGTTATAAACAATGAAGCAATGATTCCTCTTTCCTTTCATCCTGTTCCCTGTTCCTATTTTTCCAAAAGCCCCTCTTTCTTTATGTATTAGGAACAGCTGCAGAAAGATGCAATCCTGGATACGTTTGAACACATTCCTATTTAGGATAATAGCCTTGTAATGATGCTAAGAATTTGATTATTCTCTTATATTTTTCCAGTCTCATTAATCATCCTTTAAATAATGCCATATATCATATTTTCCTGTCAGGCAAAACGTACATGCAACTCTGCTTTTTTTTCTTTTTTCTTTTGCAAACTGACCAAGCAATTCATTTTAATGACTTCTTGTTAGGAATGTGTCACTCAATCTTAATAGTTTAAATTTAAGCAGGTTTTGCAAATGGGTAGGTTTACAGATTATACCAAAGAAATCTATCATTTGATGCAATGCTATGAATAATTATTTTAGCTGTGGATAAACTATTTTTTAAGACATGTCAGAGCACTGACACAAATGAAGCAGCTGCATTAAAAGTGAAGTTTAAAATCCAAGTGTAAATGTTTCATTCATCCATTCCATCCCATTCATAAGACAATATTTCAGGAATTGATTTTTGAAGTCCATTATGTGCTGAGTTGACCCACACCTTTCTGTAATAATATACAGATTGAAACTTACTAACCTACCACTTTTTGCAGATTTTCTTTTGAAACTCTGTTCTTCATTCTAAATGAATAAGAATTGAAAAGATCTTTCAATTCCACATATGTCTCTGTTCCACAATGAAGAACAAACTCAGAATGAAAGAAGCAGAATTTGAATGTTGTCACTATGGTGATGATGTAATATTGGCTGGTTAGGAAACGGTTACCTCACCAACTGAATATTCTCAAAAGGACATGGCGAACACAAGTAGGAAACTTGCAGTGACATATGAAACTAAAATGGCTCATTCACATCTCACACTTATATACAAATTCCAGAAACAGACATATTCTGGTCTTTTGTATTTCCACAATCCCCCTTTGAAGTAACAAGATACTTATTTCCTAATAAAACTCTTGCAAGTTCTTGCAGAAAAGCTTTCTCTCAAACTTTAGAAACCTGTAGAAAGGACAGCATTAGCACCAAACTAATTTCCTGTCTTGGAAAGGAAGTCCACTCTTCTACCCTACTTCCTACTGTTGTTCAATTAATGTCCTTGCATACATATTTGTTTTTATATAATGCATAGTATCAGCTGAGTAGAGAAAGATGCTTAGGTAGGAGCTCCTTTCATGCTGTTGAATCTTATTATGCACTAGCTAGGATAGGAAGAGAAAGGAAAATGTTTGGTGCATAGCAATATTTTTCTTTAAAGTGTTCTCATTTTATTTTGTTCACACCTTATTCACCTTCTACTTGTTTGTCATTTCATTTTATCTCTTCCCATACTCATTACAATTGTTCATAAATCATAAGTTAATGTAGCCTCCCCGCACCAGATGTATAGAAGAATATTTCACCATAAAAAATGTTTGAATAAGATTTACTTGCTTGCATATTTAACTCTGTAGACAGTGTGGGATGGTGTCACCATCCTATTCACTTCAGGCAAGTCTTGGGCTAGACCAGGGGTAGGCAACCTCGGCTCTTTTATGACTCATGGACTTCAACTCCCAGAATTCTTGAGTCATAGCTGACTCAGAAATTCTGGGAGTTGAAGTCCATGAGTCATAAAAGAGCAGAGGTTGCTACCCCTGGGCTAGACCTGCCCTCCTCCTGTCATGTAAATCTCTGTTAGCCAATCAGAATTATATTATTCCCTCTATAATATCTATCTTCTAGAGTGATTCTTGCTTAAATTATCATATAACTTACTGGTCAGGGGTATAGGGTACCCATGATGGCATGATCCTTATTTTCTCTTAATCTCTGTCTCTGTCTCTGTCTCTGTCTCTGTCTCTGTCTCTGTCTCTGTCTGTCTGTCTGTCTCCCTCTCTCTCTCTCTCTCTCTCTCACACACACACACACACGTACACATATACACACACATACACACACACAAACAGGAATGTAGGTCTAGAACAGGGGTGTCAAACTGCCAGCCTGATGATCGGTTGCATCATGTGGAGGCTGTGCCCACCCCAGCTCCGGCAATGTAAAAAAAAATGCAATATGTTGCGACACGTCACATGACGTGGCAAGTTTGACATTCGTGGTCTAGAAGATCTATGAAGGGCTGCCACATGGAAGATTGTGTTGATTTATTTTTCCATAACATATGAGGGTAGAACAAAAAGTAATAGATGGAAGCTTGTCAGAAGGAGATCCAACATAGAAATAAGAGGAATCTCCTGACAGTGAGAACTCTTAAGCAGTGGAACAACTTGCCTCCCAGAGTTGTGGGTATTCCATTGTTGGAGGCTTTCAAGAAAAGATTGGACAACCATTTGAACAAGATGGTATGAGGACTTCTGCCTTGTACAGTGGGTTGTACTAGAAGATCTCAAAAATCCCTTCCAGCCTCTATGGTCTATCAATCTGACTTGTACTGTACAATTTGAGGTTTAAGCTGAGCTACAATGGTGTGACTTCCCTTTAAAAACCCTCTGAGACATTTTTCAACTTTCTTCTTAGCTGAGTTCAAAAGCTACAGAACTTTGGAATCAATGACTTCTTCCGCTCTGAGGGGAAATCATTAGTATTACCTAAAAAAAAAGTGCAAAAAAAGAGAAAAGAATCAGACATGACTTACACTCCTTATAGATTTTTAAAGCACTCTCACATTGCCAAAAAGTACAGAGAAACAGAAGGTGAATGCAAGTTGGTCTGTAACTGCTAGAACAGAAGATATTTAGAAATAGCCTTTTCCTTCTTATAGACCAGAACTCCAGGGTGGAATGTAACTGCTCTACGCAAAGTGTTTATCACTTAGAAACAACCCCGGAGAATAAACAGGGGTAGTCAACCTTGGCTCTTTTATGACTCGTGGACTTCAACTCCCAGAATTCCTGAGCCAGCTAAGCTGGCTCAGGAATTCTGGGAATTGAAGTCCACGAGTCATAAAAGAGCCAAGGTTGACTACCCCTGCGACTAAACTATGGAGTACAGCATCTGAGAGCAAACAAATTTGGAAAGCAAAATTTATTTGGGATTCTTTGCCTCCAGACCTTATAACTAATGTGTAATTCAGTTCAAGCAGATCATAATATAAGCCAGTACAAGTCTCATTCCACCCACTGGTACTGTATTTATTCCAGTTCTTTCCCAATGTTCACAGAAGCAGACTGACTTACAAATCTTTCAACAAGAGAACTCAGCTGCTATGAGAGGCAGGCTGTCTATGGCAGCTGGAGAACATGACAGTAAGTCTGGTCAAGGGAATAACACAAATTGCCCTTGCTCTGCATGGCTTGCATATAAAAAGAGGGAATCTGCACTGAAATATGTAGAGGTGTTTGGCTGGTTTGCTTAATCTGCAGATACATTCTGGCTGCACCATACACACAAAAAACAATCTCTTTGCTGTAATGTTCTGTGTTTCTCTTCTGTGGAAGCAGCTCTATCACAAAAAGGAAAGGATCTTCATTGTGAACATCTAGAAAGCTCTAAAAGCCTGTGATGACAGAGGTGAGGTAGTAGATAGGATAAAATAAAAATGCTACTGTTACTCCAGCACTACTATATGTTAGTATTAGGATGATTTAGGGATATAATACTCATGATGAATATTTATATGCATACATGCATCCTTATTTATATGTTTATATGTGGATTTATGTATGTGATTTTATGCATGTTTTGTGAGATAATATTGTTTAATTGACAGTTGCTAAAAAGGGGTGTTAAGGCTTACTTCTTGCTTCAATTTTTATATTATCTGAGGAACCATGCCCATCCCACCCATAATGGCAGAAGGGACATGCTGCGGACCCATCAAGGAATTCCAGCTGGTAGGATCTAGGGAAAGAGGCTTATCTGCTGGCTGTCATCCTCTGAACCATGGTATTGCCCAAAGTGAGAACTGCACCCATCCTTTTGGCTTTCTGAAAGGACTTGAAAACCTGACTCTGCAAATTGGGCTGAACTCTGGTGTGGCAGTATGTCATACTGGAGGTTGTTAATATACTAGGAAGGGACCCTTGTGTGTTTGATCCCTTCCTTCCCATCTGTAATGATTTTTAATCAATTTCAATGTTAATATTTAATGTTTAATGTTTTATCTTGTTTTTACTTAAGCTGGCCAGAGTCATTGACTGAGATGGGCAGCTATGGAAATTGAATGAATGAATGAATGAATGAATGAATGAAATTCATTTATGTACATTCAATGCCCAAAGCAAAGATAGCAGCAAATGCTACAGAGTCCATTGGAAAGTCCCTCCAAAGTTACACCCTTCCTGTCTTCTTTGGCTTGACCCTCAAACTTGATCAGCTATTTGTAACATAAAAGCCTCAATCAATCAATACACAAAACAAACCCTTAGCCATTTAGCAAAAGCAGATCTGCTATTTCTGTGCTCTTGAAAAATTGAGAAAAGTGTCTTTTACAATAACTGTACAGAGGAAAAACAAGATCTGCAAAATACCTTTTTATGTATAATGTATAACCTCAGTTTCCAAAAGAAACAGCCTCTATGTTTTCTCCAGTGATGCCCCCTTAACCCCAGAGTCAGACCATATTCAATCAATAATAAGGCAAAGGAACTTAGATGTAGAAAGTCAAATAGAAACTGCTCCTTTCTCTCATAATACAGTATAATTTCAACTACCCAAATTTTAATATCTAAACCAACCTCATTATTCCCAAATTTAAGAGAATCTTATGTTTAGTTCTTCCATAATTATCCTGGAAGGGAAATAAAGGAAAAACCCACATGAAACCCAATACTGCCTCTGCAACATGGATATCATAGAAACCACAACTCATTTTCTTCTGTATTGCCAGTTCTGTACAGGGACATTTGCCATTAGTTGATTACCACTCTTTAATTTATATTTCTGGTACATTCTGATAGCTTTTGTTTGCACTATCTGTAACTAAAATAAATTTATTTCTCTAAAAATAACAAAACTTTGCCATGTTATATGTAAGCTTCACTCACAAATGGTTGCTAATTGTTCTTGTTGTTAGAGGATAGTTTGTGTTGTTCGTTTTATTTATTGTACTTGTAAGATCAATGACAGAAATAAAATTTATTTCTGTCAGCCCTATTTGGTTGTCCAGACCAAGAATCAGTTTCTACAAGAAGCCTAGAACCAAACTTCACTTAGATAAACTACAGTAATTGAATCTTACAAGACTGCTCTTGTTTTATCTTTCTCCAATCTTATACCCCATTGAATTAGGATAGAGTCATGACTTCAGGAACATTTCTTCCTTATTACGGGGACATTTTCTGAATATTCTCTTCAAGGCCTTTTCCATGGCTCTCTACTATAATAGTTATTCACTTATGCAATGAGATAAGTTAACATAAAGCAGGCTTGTTGAAAGTTAAATAGAAAACACAACTTCACCTAAGGATGGAACTTTAACAGCTAAACAAAATCGGTGTTTCAATTTTACATAAATTCAGAATGAAGTGGAAAAAGGAATTATTTGTTATTGTATAATTAATAAACAAGTTTCAGAAGATACATAAATTGTACCATAAGTCTATATTACAGCAGTGAGAAATCCAGGCAAAGAATTCTACCTTCATTCAGTTTTCATCTGACTCTCTTTCCTTTGTTCAATTTCAGACTGTAAATTTAATGGCAAGCTCTCAATGACCACCTAAGAAGCTCTCCTGATCTTTCAGTGTGCTACTCTTGACTGCCTACTTCATCCTTTGTTTAGCTCCATTTCCAAGAAGAAAGGTGTTACAGTTGTAATTTCCCCATCCTATATGACTCAAGCTCAAAGAGGCAAACCTATTGAAAGGCATGCCTTTTCATCACCTTGTCTGCAATCTCATTTACTATTTTTTCAGCAAGTATAAATCAAAAAATGAAAGAGAAACATTGGCTTTTCATGAGCATTAATTCTTCTCTTGGTTTTCTTCTGTTATTTTTTTAAAAAGTGTAAGGTTGAACAGTGTCCTTGACATTAGCTTTCTCACCATGTGGAAAGGCATTCAGCATTTTCAATCATCCCTGGAGAATGCTGACAAGCCAATTGCCAATTCAGCTTTTCTTTGTGCACCTCTATTGTGAGGAAAGAAAGAAAGAAAGAAAGAAAGAAAGAAAGAAAGAAAGAAAGAAAGAAAGAAAGAAAGAAAGAAAGAAAGAAAGAGTTGGATTCAATTTATAATGCATCTTTGTTTTCAGATGAGCTTTAATTTGAAATACACTTAGATGTCTTCTTTGAAATACTGTTGTTTTGTGAATGGCTGGCTGGTATAAATTTCCTCTATCTCTATTTTAATGACAAGCTCAAGCTTCTTTTTTATTTTTCTTTGCTAATGTTCTTTTGTTTGACAAGTACAATTGCTATTGAACTGTGAATTTGAAAGAGAAAGAGAGAGAGAACAATATTTATAATAGTATATCCTTTTATAATAGGATATTCTTTTGTACTCAGTCAAGGAATAAGGTAGATTATGTCATTTCGTCCAAATTGCTTTTAAGGATAAAAAAAAAATAGACCAACATCTACTCTGTGGTGGAGTGGGGTGAGGTAAGTGTGGAAAAGAAACTCTTACTTTTAGCAAAGAAATACTAAGAGAATGAAGGAAAACCTGGGGCAGAAGAATAATCAATTCTTAAACTGTGCCAGCAAATCTTGAGTAGAGCAAGTTTCCTTCATTTTTTTAAAGAAAATATTCATTCTGATGTTTTGTCTCAAAAGTGCTTCAGAAAAGAATGCATAGTGCACAATAATTTCTACACAATGAGACAGCTTGTATAGATATAGTTCTTATTTCTAGATGGATAACTGCTAGATAACTGCTATTGGTGGAGAATCATGCATCTTCTTGCAGCAGCTTACTAGGTGGTCCACTTTTTCTTCAGCTTCCTTCAGAGGCAACATTTGCTGTCTGTTGCTGTCTTCTCAGTTCTGATTTTGTATGCATTTATTCTTAAAGCTTGGTTTTGTGCAGCCAGTATTGGCTCTTCTATCTCTTTCTTCAACTTTCCTGCTGTTAGTCATTGCTAGATCTTGTTACTTGTTTTGCCTGCTTGTGTGTGTGTGTGTGTGTGTGTGTGTGTGTGTGTGTGTGTATACTGGCCATGTGAATCACTATCAGATAAGTTTCTACTTCATTGTAAAACTACATTGAGAGAGTTTTTCAAGTCTGAAAGTACAATCTTATCCCATCCCCCCCAGCCCGTTCTGATCTCTTTTATAGCCCAAGAATTTAGTAGGGTCTCTGCTAAGCCTCTTGCCCTGTCCATTATCCAGTTGCAGGCTCTGTTGTCACTTATCTGACCATCCCCTTGACAGCTGTCCAGTCTCTCAAGAACTTTTCTACATACCATTACAGAATCAGAGATTATGAACTTTGGGGATTGGTGGACAAATCTGGAATTTTGGTAATATGTTTTTGGTATTCTAAGAAATAAGACAGGGTATGTTGCATGGTGGATGTGGACAGTCCCAAATATTTATTACTTGAAATTAAACTTGTTGAGATAATCCCACTGCCATCTGTTTCCCTCCAAAGTGCTCTTTCTTATCTTGTGCTTGACTTTTATCTGTACAAAGGACAAAACACTACCAAATAAAATCAGTATATATATATATATATATATATATATATATATATATATATATATATATATATATATAATGATAACAACAACAACAACAACAACAAAAATGCTTAATATTTTATCAGCAACATGTCTGGGTTCCAACATTTAACTTATTAATACATGTTAAATTCCTTTCTCTCTACCTTGTTTCTCTAGCCATTGATAAAAGGTATCCCATGTTCTAAAGTATACTGAATCTTCTTTCTCTTTCATTTTCAATGTCAATCTATCCATTTCTGCACAATCTATTTTTTTTTAAATTAACTGTTCCTCCCTTGATAAATCTTCATTTTTCCAGTGTTGAGTGAATACAATTTTTGCTGCAGTCAATACATGTAAAATTAAATATATACACTCTTTCTCATAATTTCCTACACTTATGCCTAACAAAAATAATTCTAGCTTAAAATCTATATGTTTTTTAGTCATTTTCTCTAACCATATGTGTATTCTTGACCAAAATCTTTTGGCTTTGGGGCATGTCCACCAAAGATGGTAATAAGTGCCTGATTTCCAACAATTGCTAGATATTTTTCTAAGAAATATTAATATAATGAGCCTATGATGAGTCTCTTCTTCTTCTTTTTCTTATTCTTGTGCCATATCCGTTATCGAATGTTGGCGATCATGTTGGCAATCCTGTTTTTATCAGCAGCCGCACGAAAAAGTGCTGCTGAGTTTTGTCCAAACCAGTCCCTTAGATTTTGAAGCCACAATGTTCTTCTTCTGCCTGAACCTCGTTTGCCTTCAATCTTTCCCTGGAGGATTAAATGGAGTATGCCGTATTTTTCTGGGTGTCACATCACATGTCCGAAATATTCTAATTTTCATTTTTTAATTGTTTTGATAATTTCTCTTGGCTTTCCCAGGCGGCTTATCACCTCCTCATTTCTGATCTTATCAACCCAGCTTATATGTAACAGCCACTTGTAAATCCACATTTCAAATGCTTCTAGTCTCTTCAGGTGGTGATGAGTCTCAGCGATCCTTTTTAAAGTTCAGATCATGCTAGAAGATAACATTTTTCACTTTTCAGTTTACATTCATAATAAGTGTGAAACTTTACTTTCAGCTAACCAAACAGTATCATCTGTATTTTGTATTTCAAACTATTAGCATTTTGACCTTCAACTTTGATTTTAGCTGTCATATCTTTCAATCTTGCCATTCTTATATAAATTAAACATATACACTATGGAAACATATATCCCTGTTTCATGCCTTTTCTTGTTCTTCACAACTCATAAATTCTATTGGAAGTACAGTTCTTAGAGTAGCTTGCTTTTAATCACAAAGATCCCTCAAAAAGGCAGGTGTTCTGAAACATTCATTTTATCTTAAATTAATATGCTCCACATTCTGATAAGATCTGTAGAGTTAAAGACATTGCTGTAGTTTAAGCAAAAGTAAATCTTCTATTCTCTTGCTAGTGCTAGTATCCATCCTATGTTAGCAATGTGATTTTGTATCCTGGCCTCTTTATAAAACCCTCATTTAGCATTTTTCCTATTTTATGAGTCTAGTCTTCTTTGTAAAATCTCAAGGAAATACGTGCTTGTATGAAAAAGTCATACTATGATGTGGAAATTTGTGCATTCCCCTTTTCCTTCTTTGTTATAGCTATACAAAGATCAATTCCTAAAAACATAGTCAATTTATCAGTTCCTAAAACTATAGTTATGCTCCATATTTGTTGCTACATTACTCTTAGCCCTTCTTCTGCCAAAGTTTTAAGCAACTCTCCAGCTGATTTTATATCTAATAGCTAGACTACCTCCCATCAAACTTTTAGTAAAGTCAGTTTCTCTATATATTCTATTTCTGCATGTATCATTCTGTCATTCTGTGTTTCTATTTGCAAAGGAACTTCTTGTAGTCTTATCATATTTAGTAAATATGATATGTTTCTGTGAGGTCTCTTCCATGATTGTTCTTCCCTGCATATTCCTGGTTTAACTATACAATCTTCGATGTCTGTAAACATGTTATCTATATCTATGCAAACTATATCTACATCTACATCTGTATTGTTTATTTCCTTTTTTTCACATCCTTGACCACAGGTATTTTTTTTTATTTTTCTTTCTTATTTGACACAGACATTGTGCATTCAGTTGTCATTAGTCCTTCTCATTGCCTAAGGCTTTCATCTTCTGTCTTTCCCTAGCTATCATGATAGCTTATTCTAAAAGGTACTTGGAATTTTGTCTTTTTGAAGTGTTATTGATTTCAAATTTGTTGATTTTTTAATTTGTTGATCTGCCTATTTTCTTTAACTGTTAAATTTAATCCAAATATTTGCCAGCAATAATTCATGATATATTTTGTAGTCTATATATGGAAGTGCCCTTTCTTCATTTCCAATTCTACCTGAAAGTGTTCAACACTGTTCTAGAATGTTGAATGTCTTTTAACCTGGTCTCATCACCTGACACCCTAACTCAGAACCTTGTCATCCTATCCATACAATTTTCATCAGAACCAGCCCAAGAATGACATAGAACCACCCAGGCAAAGTTCGGTTCTTTATTTTGCTCATACCAATAGGCAGAATCTTGGCAGACTAAATCTATCTACTTCAATCTTAATGGAAGATTATAGGGAGTGACTATCATAACTTTCTTTCTCTGTTTCCTACCAGTTCCAAGCTGTATTGTCTCTTGTCTTGCCCCCTTCCTTGGAATGTTTTCCCAACTTCCTGGAGAGCTGGGAAGTTACACCATCTCTCACTCCATTTGGTACCATCCCTCACACTTTCACAGCAAAAATAATAGAATGGTCTGATATTTTTTTCCAGATTGGATTTTGGAGTTTCTTCTAGATAGTCTAGTTTACCTCATACTTGAAGAACCCATCTATCATTGAAGAGTATTCTTGTTCTCTCCTCTGCTTTTTACTTACTTTGCCCTCTTATCACACCACAATGATAATACCTTAGGAGGAGGAACACTTGTGTACTACTTGTAAATGGTAGCCTTTTATCATTCTAATCTAATTAGGTTTCTCATACTATTTCGTTGAAGCCCTATGAAGCAAGAGCTTCATAAAGTATCCATACATTTTCTGTTCTTTTGTTAACAAGCACAGTTGATTTCTTTTGTGCCTCGAAATAGCAAAGTTTTGTATCTAAAGCTATCACTATTCTAGGGAACCAAAGATTCTGCTTTTGCTGTGTTTCTCTACTCCCCTCCCCCTGCACACCCACATCTTGAGTGGTTCTTTCTTCTGTCTTAAGTAAACGAGTTTCCAGCTTGATATTCACCATGCATATCTAGACAGTCAGCATTTTCTTTGAACTCTCAAAAGAGCATTAAGGAAGGAATGCTAATATCAGTTTCTCACCTCTTTCTATATTTTTTTTCTTGTTATCTCCAAATCTTGTGAAATTCACATTTCTATACCTTTTTTCTCTGAAGCAGAATTGTTTGGGGAAAAATCTAATCTCACCATAATTGTTCTCTCGGAATAAGATTATTATGCTTCCTAGGTTAAATTATTCTGGTTATGCATGGTTATTCCCTATATTTGATTTTTTTTTTTATCTAACCATCACTCTAGCATTTTCTCTGGTGGGATAAAGTCTCTATAACAATTTCAGTTGGTTTCCATAGAATTCTACTCCTGAACCATTCCTGTTTTAAAAAGGTTTCTTTTTCAATCTTCTCCTTTATTAAAGGCATGTGCCCCAAGCAAACTTAGTAACATACTGTAGCTCTACTTTATTTATAGGTCTATATTGGAGAATAACAGCAATGTGCAAATAAACTTAATTTGCTTAAAATATTATCTTAATTTGGGTAATTTCCCCGTGCAATGTTAACACTCAATTGAATTTTAGCAGATAACGTTCCACTCATGGTTTCATACTTAATGATTTATCTGTTTGCTCCAGCAATTTCTCTTCTAACACACTATGATTATAGCTTACCTGAGATCTATTCAGGTTTTTCTTTTGAAATTTCCTCTTGGAAACTTGGATAAGATAATGTAATTTTAATTTGGTCTTCTTTGGTTTGGCAAGTAGATATATTTAAATATTACTTTGTAATTGCTTTTATAATATAGCTTATGCAAAATGTCATCATGATTATCTTTTTTGATGAAATATGTAGAATAAAATACATATCACCATTTATGATGGACTATAATATGGTGAAGTATAATGATTATAATGTTTAATATAGAAATATTGACAATTGCATTTCAAGCCATAATATCTAGTATCTGGTCTTCTTTTGGCATATAGACCAAAATCTCCAGTGGTTGTGAATGCTGTACCTTTCTAATGTCTAATTGTGTAAACTAGTTCTTAGTTTCCTCCTGTGCCCCAATCCGGGATATGGCAGGTTCTAGCGCCGCTACGAAGTCTAGTGTCTGGGCATCCATGAGGTTGTAGCCAGTGTCTCGCTGTAACAAAGAGAGTTGGGGCTGGGTCAATACTTTTTTGGATAGATTACATACCAGTCTATCGGAGGGGGAGGAGTTGTTAACATCAAATTCCCG
>NW_015387269.1:43557-56116 GCF_001527695.2 Protobothrops mucrosquamatus | reverse complement strand
ATTATTATTAAATTATTTATTCCCTGGTGCTCACGTCTATTGACTGACTTTGAACATATATATATATATATATATATATATATATATATATATATATATATATATATATATATATATATATATATATATATATATATATATATATATATATATATATATATATATATATATATATATATATATATATATATATATATATTGATCTGGATTGGTCCTATGTTTTGACGTGATTCAATCCAGATCATGCATTCCCAAATCCATCCTTTCAGAAAAAAATATTTTTGACATTAGAGAATTCTCTTTTGCTGCATTGGGAGGGGATGATGCACTAAGCTTTTTCAGAACAAGAGCACTGCATTGGGAAAATGTTTGTTTTTGTTCTGTTCTTTTCTTTATTTGCTTAATCCTTTTGAGATGAAAGCAAATGGCAGCTTTTCATTCCCTAGTTTTAAGTGCTCAGAAGTAAATTAGCAGGTGGCTAATGAGTTTACCTCTTGTACAGATGCAATGATTGTAGATTAAACATAGATGGAAAGACAGAGAGGAGTGGAAAGGTGGTTTTACCAAATCTGTTGTTAGCTAAGGAGCATAGATTTCCCACAACCATGAGGAAAATCTCATTAAAAAGTGTTTATTTCTTGCCAGGGATCAATTTGATGTTTCATGAATTCCATAGATATGTACTTTTCACTATTGTGCTTGAAGCCAGACACACAAATCAAGGATTTGGCAGTGCATATTAATATACTATAAAACACTAGGAAATTAGCGGGTGCTTTGAATTATATGTTCATTACTGTTTCTTTAGTCTCCCTCTTTTTGTGATTACAACGTGTCCTGATTCTTTTTTAGTGGACTATAAAAATAATTTAACCTGCAATTTGCAGTAATTGTTAGTCCCAAATAGCTTGCAAAATCCCTTCCTAATAGTAAGAAAGGGCAATGGGGAGATACCTCTGTGCACATTTAGTTAGAAATAGATCTAAACTAAGGCATGCTTTTTGTTTCTGGTGTTAGATTTCCGGAAGGAATAAGCAATGAAAGCACTGACCATGCAAAAAAAAAAAAAGATGGGAAGATGTCAAATAAGCAATCCTTCTTTATCCTAAGTTTTTGAGCATTGAGCAAAAGTAATCAAATATATACTTGTTTTTGAGATCTGTGAGCCAAATGCCAGACCCATATGTAATTTGGATTGAACATTCTGCTACTGTAAAATAGGAGGTTACACAAGCAGACTCCACTCACACTATGGGAGTTTCTTTCTCTTCAGCTTTGACATAGTCATGAAAGGCCACCATCTTCATCAGTTACTGAGTATTTCCCATCCCTTCATAGCAAATTTATGCTGTGCCTTTCATCAAATATTTAACAGTCTAGGGTTGGTATTAACAAAGATGTATAAAATGAGGAAGGAACAAATTGGCAAAGCTTTAATATCAGTCCATTCCAAGCAGGGGTATCCAGAAAGTCAACATAGCAGGTAGGACTACATAATGAAATCCTTGCACTATTTAAACATGACAAGTTGCTAACATCACCTCCCTCAAGAATGCCTTTGATTGCTAGATCTGAGTAAAGCTTCACTGGACAAAGTGACATGAATAGATGATCTGAAAGACTCCTCCAATCTTATAATTGTCAATAAGTTGTCAAAAAATCAATACTTGAGTTAACAATTGCCATTTCTGTTCATCCATCTGATGTACTGCAGGAAGTTTTAAATTAAGCAAGTGTAAAATTTGTATTTGTTTTTTCTATAGCTCATCCATTAGTTTTCTTCCCTGGCAATGGAGAAGAAATTTAGTCCCTTTTTTTTTTGTAATCGTTGGACACCTTCCTCCAAGCTTATGGGAATATTTAATTCATATTTAAACTCAATTCATATTTAAACTGACTATTAACACAACCCTACTAAATATTATAATAATGTATGATTTAAAAATCAGTAATTATGGTCACAGAATCTTTCAGTTGGAAAGGGCAATCTGGGTCACTGAGTCCAATCCTCTGCTCAGTGCAAAAATCTAAATTAAAACTTGAAGAAATATTATATGGAGAACAAATTTCACAAGACATAGTATTGAAAGTGAATTTACAACTGACAGGCTAAGAGAATTATTTAGAAAAGGGTGTTTCACTGGATCTACAAAAGAATTTGGATGAGTTTTATATATATATAAAACTTTATTTATATATATATATATATATATATATATATATATATATATATATATATATATATATATATATATATATATATATATATATATATATATATATATATATATATATATATATATATATATATATATATATATATACTGTATATATATGCAGACAGCCCAGGTTCGAATCTCAGAAGGGTATGTCTGGTTGAAAAGAACTAAAAAGTTTGAAATGGCTATTCCAGTTCTCCCTTAATTCTTTGTTAGCAATCCAAATTTTGAAATATATATATATATATATATATATATAATTTTCCTTCACCCTTTTTTCTTGCAATTCTTACTTTTTCTATATATTCTCTTTTTAAAAAAAACTTTAGCTTGTATTAGATTGTTGGGAGAATTTCCCTGGGTTCCTTTTCTCTGAGCCAGGAAACAGTCAAGATATGGAGGTGAGCCATTGGAAAGGAGGTTTCTTTATTAGGTCCAAAAATAGTACAAGGTTTGTTTTGGGGTGCAGCTGGGTATAGACTGACCCATTAGTAAGATTTTTATAGGATTTCTGAACCCTTTGTGAAGGAAATGTGAGCTTGATCTATGATTTTATGACTGAGAACAGGAAATGTGGATGTAATGTATGTTTTATGGCCGGGAGAAAGGAAAAAAAAAAAAACAGGAGACACTTGGCTTTTTAGGGTTAGAAGAACTATTTTTCTAGTTATCTCCATTATCAGAAAAAAATCTCTCCAATCAGGCAGATGGCTCTTCCTGGTTGAACCCCATGGCTCAAGAAAAACATAGACCTAGATGCAAAATTTCCATGTCTTTCATATGTAGGTTGATTCTTGTGCTTAGATTCCTGCCTGCAAGCATTCTATTGCTTTTAAGGAAACATTGTATTGCATGAATGGAGACAGAGTTTTTCTGATTCTAGATCAGAAGGCTGTTAAAAGGAGGGAAGAGGAGGCAGATCAGAGGCTTTTTAAAACTTCTATCAAGATGTTACTGTTATACAGACCCATACATATTAAAACATCTTAGATGGATAGTTGTCAGCTTCAAGAGTTGGGCAGTCCACCATCCTTCTGGTAATTGATTATACTGTCAAATTGCTCTTCTACTAAGACTTTTTTCCCCATAGTATTTGGTCAGACTTTGCCTTTCTGTAATTTAATCTATTATTTTGTGATTTTACTTTGTAGTGAGAGAGAACAAGCGTTATTCTTTCTCTACTCTTCATTATTAACTATTTAAGTTTTCTTCAACTTTTTTTTCCACATATTTAAAAAATGCTGCAATATGTAGAAATTTAATAAATACATAAATATTCCCCCTTTCCAGACAAGGGATAATCTGCTTAGTTCTTACAGTCTCTTGATGGATTAAAGTCTTCATCCTGGTTCATCCAAGCCGGGGATAAATAAACAACATGGCGACTGTTTTGGGAAGAAGATTGCAGTTTATTGAAGAGCCAGAAAGATGGTTCTTGCAGGAAAGACCAGAGAAAAGAAGGGCTGAGCACATGGGTAGTAGGTTTTTATACCCTCTCTAGCCTTTTGTTTGGAATAGTTTCCTGTTCCTGTGGCATGAACTTTGAGAACTTTGAGGATATTTCCTGTGTCACGTATTCTGACCTGAGTTTAGGTGTGCCTCTCTGGTATTCTTTATGGTGATGGGTTAGTCCTATTATCATATCCTGCTTCCCTGGTGATGGGGCTAATGATTCCTAGAGTTTGGGTGGGGTATGCAGATTTTAGGTGTCTTTGTCTTCTTGATCTCCTAGCTGGGGCCTTTCTGATGGTTTATATCTGCATTTGTATAGGGCTGGCTTCTGCTTGGGGGAGGGAGACCTGGGCATGCTTTTCTGTCTCTTTAAGATCCTTAAAGAAAATATATTTTTCTGCCCTTTTAATATTTCCTTCTCTGGGGAGCTGACTTCCCACACTCTCTTCATATGCTTTAGGACGGTCCTTTAAGCATAGGAGCCATGGTGGCGCAGTGGTTAGAATGCAGTATTTCAGGCTAATTCTGCTGACTGCCGACTTCCAGCAGTTTGGCAGTCTCACTGGCTCAAGGCTGACAGCCTTCTATCCTTCTGAGGTCGATAAAATGAGGACCTAGATTGTTGGGGGCAATATGCTAACTCTGTAAACCACTTAGAGAGGGCTGTAAAGCACTGTGAAGCAGTATATAAGTCTAAGTGCTATTGCTGTTGCTCTTCTCCGAAGCTGTTCCATTCGCTATGGAAAAGTGTAGTGTCAGAACTGGACATAGTCTTTGAGATGGAATTGTAACAATGCAGAATACCATGATGCTATTATTTCCCATGATTTGGACATTACAAACCTTCAGCCTAAAAATTGTATTTGCCTTTCTTGCAGTTGCGTCACACAAAAAAATGTTCAGTAAACCAGGTATCACCCATTCCCTACCTAAAATTTATTTTTATTTGTTTTCTAAGTGAAATAAGATAATAAATTTGGTGTAAATGCACCAGCCTAATGTGAATTTAATCCTGATTTAGACACAAAACCAGCTGGGTGACTTTGGGCCAGATCCTCTCTCTCAGCACAAGTAGTCTGTACAAGTCCAGATTTTTGTTTCTGTTAAATATCATGGCACTTATAATTATTGTTACCCATTCACTTGCTAATGTCCAAATGTGTCACTAATCTGATTTTTACTTGTGAGATGATTGAATAATGGAACTGTCAATCAAAGTATGGTAATGGAAGTCATCTTCTCCCAGTTTATATTCTGGAAGGTGAGGAGATTGAGGAGAGACAGATTTGAGAAGTATAAGGATGGGGGGAAATGTGGAGGCCTATTTCAGGGAAACCTCCATCTGTCTAAGTGGCAAGTTTATGAATACAAATTTGATACTGAGGAAGGCTTGACAGCCTAAACATATAATGAAGCCTACGTACGACACATTTTAATTTATATAATAAATTCAATTCTGCTCTTAAATATTAACAAGGTATCTGCGTCAGCCTATATCTTATTATTTATTTATTAGTAGTAGTATTTTTTGTTCTACCAGGTAACATCATCTCAGACATGTGCAAAGAAATAAAAGAGAAAAACTGAAGAATTTCCAAATCAGGAAAGGAATTTCCAAATCAGAAAAGGGTGATAGAAGCAAAGCCAGTAGATCTTTCAGAAATATCTCTGAGTTAATGGTATTATTCATTAGTTAGTTAGTTAATTAGTCAGTCAGTTAGTTAGTTAGTTAGTTAATGGGTTAGAATAGAATAGAGCTGGAAAAGACCTTGGAGGTTTCTAGACCAGCCCCCTGCTCAAGCAGGACCCCACACATACATACATACATACATACATACATACATACATACATACATACATACATGTCAGTCAGTTAGTCAGTTAGTTAATTAGTTAGTTAGTTAGTTAGTTAGTTAGTTAATAAGAAAGGAGCCTTATAATAGAGAAGAAATGTAACAGCTTGCCGGCATTTTTCCAAGGATCTGTCTCTAATGTAGATTTTCTAAAATGTTCTTTCTTTTCCAACAAGACTTAGAAAACATGGGGGGGGGGGTCATTTTCTTAATGTTGTGTCAGCATTCTCTCTGTATGTGGGGTGTGTGGGTATGTGTGTGTTTGTATCTATGTGTGTATGTATGTTCTTGAGAAAAAGAGAAATGAATGTAGGTTAGTTCAAAATTTCTGTTTCGGATGGAGCCTTTCAAGATTGCCTACTTGGTTTGTTTATTTATTTGGGTTATTGCCTCACAGTTATGCTCATTAGCCAACAATATAAATATGCTTTCATATTTAATGGCACTGAAAATAAGTTTATCGCAGGTCATAAGTATTAACCAAGATAGAAATGAAACACTGTAGGGTCTCTGCCATCCATGTTGGAAATAAGAAAAATCTATAGGTTGTTCTTTACAGTTAATTAAGCATCAACAAGTGTACTTTTTCTCAAGAAAATCAATTCCCATGCCCTATGAATGGCTGTTCAGCAGCATATTTTTCCCCATGTTGGCAAAAGTTAGAAATGGGGAAAGGAAGAGAAAGAAATGTTCAAATAAATAGTCGATTAAAAAAAGACTCACATGCTTTGGAATACTTTTCTTGGGTAATAATGAATGAGTTTAAATACTCCTAGGCTCCTAACTTTCTAATTTCTGCAAGAATCATTGATTTAATTTCCTAATGACAGAAGAGTTAAGTAATAAGTTTGGGAAAGAAATGCAAGCAACCATGTGAATCCATGTGCCAAATTGATATTTCAGTAGCTCTGATAACTTATTAGGGCTATGACCATGGGACATCATAGACTGGGGTAATAAATCTTCAGTTGACTAAGTTCATAATTCTCATTTCAAATCACTTTTGTCTCACCAAGTGTCAGTTTTGTTGCCTTGTTATTTTCTGCCTTTAATGCAAGCAAACTAAACTAATAATATCAATATTCCAGCTAAGAAGAAAAATGATCATTTATGAAACAGGAGATATATACTTTGATAAAAGAGAAACAATCTTTTCAATGAATGTAGACATTCAATATAAGGCAGTGAAAATATTATTGATGAGGTGCTTCTAACTTGGATATGTTGGGATTTTAGACCAATGCTCTGTAGGAAGTTATTTTTTTCTGCTGTCTGTTATCAGTAAAGATTCAATGTCTATCTATAAATAAATATATTATCAAGTTTCTTCCTCCTTGTTCCAAATTGTTGGTGACTATAGGTGGGAGATGAGAAACTTAATGCTTATCCCAGTTGTGCAGTAGGAAACTAGTTTTAAACTCTAGATGTTCTTCAATTCTCAGACAGAAAAGTTAATTTTAGGAAATGTGGGAGATCTAGTTCATCAATTCTAAAGATATTTCAGTTCAAATATTAACAGTGGAGGCTGAAAAACTATTAGGGTGTCTCCTATTCCCTGCAGCAAATACAATTCCTTTAACAGCCCTGAAGAACAGTTTAAAGGACTGTCTTAATATTAAACATTAAAATCATGTCAGAACTGTATTCTTCATTTTTATATCTATCGTTCTTCTTCAATTTTGCAGAGAAATGTTGCTTTTGCTTTTTATTTTTCCGAAGATGACATTTAGCAAAATGGGGGAGTTTTTACATTTATTTCAATAGCCAAGATGTTTCTTTGAGTTCCTGACTTTTCTCAAATGTTCTGAAGCACCAGTCTACATTAAATATAAGAAGACTCGTCATGGGACTTTTCCATTCTTGAAGATAAGGCAAGCAGGCAACTGTTGACGAATGGAAAGAAATGTAATAAAATGAAGAAGGGTATCCATTATCAACTTAAAATAATAAGGCAAGCTCAGAGTGCAGCTCAAAGATATTCTAAAACAGTATTTCTCAAGCTGGCAATTTTAAGAGATGTGAACTTCAAATTCCAGAATTCCCTAGCTTGTTTTAAAGCTGCTGAGCTGGGAAAACACTGTTCCAAAGTATCCAGAGTGCATGATAAAAAAAATGCGACCCTCCTTCAGAACCTATAGAACTGCTTTTAGAATATTATTCAAATCAATAAAGAAAATGTATGGCTTAATCACTTATTCAGTCATTAATAGGTCAAGACATTGACGATTCTACAGCCAATTAAATGAGACAAAAACTGTGAAAAGAAATGCTATAAGGCATAACCATTAGTTCAACAATTTCAAAGGTCATGCTGAAGAACTGTTGAATAAAATACTGTTTCAACATGGCTTCTGAAAAAAGAAGGCAAAACTCATCTTCTCCAACCTGTTGGAGATCACTGCTGATGGTAACAGAATAAAATTACAGTGATGATAAAGTGATTGGACCTGAATTAAAAATACTTTGCACAAATGTGGAACTGAAGCTTGGCTGAATATGACAAAAACAAAGAATGAAATCAGAAGAAATAGAAAGTTTAAGGAGGGGTTAGTAATACAAATATGTGTATGCATGATGTTCTCTTGATTCTATAATCTGTTTAATGATAAACATTTAAGGATTGTTTGTAATGACATTAAAGGTGCATTGGTTGGGGACATGAATATGACCTTTTGTAAAAGTGATTTTCACAAATATTAGTTAGATTGTGTGATGCAACACAAGGATGGATGTGAAGGTTACTGCATCAAAGGCCGAAGTGGAAATTAAACAATACAATATCCATTCCAATGTATGTTAAACATAAATAGTGAAAACTAGACCAAATGTCTAGTATGAATTTGGATGGATGAATTTATGTAGAATTTACTAAATTACTACTTACAAAGCATGGAAAAACAGACAGAAAAACAATTAAGATATGCAAATACGGATTAAAGGGTAGTGGATGTTAAGGGGGGTAGTCTGTTGTCAGGATTGAATGTTTTTTAAAGACATTTTTAAAATGGCTCTGTATGAAATTGTGTGTCTTCCCACTTTGTTATATGATCACTGAGCATGTTAGGGAAACAGAAACATAAGTTGAAGGCAGTGGAAAATGGGCATTTAAGAATCTTGGATTATACACAAAATTAGATAGGGTCAAGAATTAATGCTGCTAAAAGAATGTAAATCTAATGCAAAAGTGGGTAAACACAACAAAAGAAGTACACTGAAATCATATAAAGAGAATGAGTGATGATTAAATAGGAAAAAATGAAACAAGAGTGACTAGATTATGAAGAATGAGAACTTCAAGAAAGTTGTTGTTAAATAGAGTTGATGAGATTTTTTTAAAATGAGAAGCTTAAAGGACAAAAGGCATTGTACGAAGACATGAAAAATTGTGATCAATGGTGGGATTCAAATATATGAACAACCGGTTCTCTGTGTGGATGCCACTTACGGAAGTCCATTCTGGGCCTGGGCAACAAAAAATTAGCTACTGGTTCTGCCGAAGTGGTGTGAACCGGCTGAATCCCATCACTGAATGTGATACAAGAAAGGATGATTGATCAAAATAGAAAGATGGTTAATATATACTAGATTTACCTATATTTCTTTTTATTTCTTCATCCCTTAATTTATTGTCTAATATTTCTTATTAGGAATATTTCTTATTCCTTTTTTGTACTTTGTGTAATATTGGCATAAAGGAATAGATTCCACCATGGAATAGATTATGTGTGGATGTAGTATCTTAGGGATCTGAGGCTTCCTTCAATGCTATTTCATGTAAACCCAACAAATGGCTTTTATAGATTAGTACAATTGCTTCTTACATCATATGGTCTCCTCCTTTGTCCCATGGTCCCCACTCTTACTATGGCTGAAGTCTTCATTGTGGATAATAATGATGATGATGATGATGATGACGACATTGGAAGGGACCTTGGAGACCATCTAGTCCAACCCCTTGATCAGGCAGGAAACCCTATACCATTTCAGACAAATGGCTGCCCAATCTTTTCTTAAAGACTTCCAGTGTTGGAGCATTCACAGCTGCTGGAGGCAGGTTGTTCCACTGATTAATTGTTCTAACTTTCAGGAAGTTTCTCCTTAGTTCTAGGTTGCTTTTCTCTTTGGTTAGTTTCCATCCATTGCTTCTTATCCTGCCTTCAGGCGCTTTGGAAAATAGCTTGACTCCCTCTTCTTTATGGCAACCCCTGAGATATTGGAAAACTGCTATCATGTTCCCCCTCATTCTTCTCTTCATTAAACTAGACATACCCAATTCCAGCAACTGTTCCTTGTATGTTTTAGCCCCCAGTCCCCTAATCATCTTTGTTGCTCTTCTCTGTACTCTTTCTAGAGTCCCAACATTTTTTTACATCGTGGTGACCAAAATTGGATGCAGTATTCCAAGTGTGGCCTTAGCAAGGCATTGTAAAGTGGTATTAACACGTTATGTGATCTTGATTCTATCCCTCTGTTAATGCAGCCAAGCACTGTGTTGGCTTTTTTGGCAGCTGCAGCACACTGCTGGCTCATATTTAAGTGATTGTCTACTAGGACTCCAAGATCCCTCTCACAGTTACTACTATTGAGCAAGGTACCTCCTAAACTATACCTATTCATTTGGTTTTTCTTACCTAAATGTAGAACCTTACTTTTTTCACCATTGAATTTCATTTTGTTAGATTGCGCCAGTGTTCAAGTCTGTCCAGATCCTCCTGTATCTCAAGCCTGTCTTCTGGAGTGTTGGCTATTCCTGCCAGCTTGGTGTCATCTGCAAATTTGATGAGTTCCCCATCTATCCCCTCATCCAAATCATTGATGAAGATGTTGAAGAACATTGGGCCCAGAACAGAGCCCTGGGACACCCCACTACTCACTTTCCTCCATGTAGATGCAGTTCTATTGAGGATTACATGCTGAGTACGGCCAGTCAGCCGTACACAAATCCATATGGTGGTGATATTGTCTAACCCACATTTTTCTATCTTATCAAGTAGCAGGTTGTGATCTACTTTATTAAATGCCTTACTGAAGTCCAAGTAAATTATATCCACAACATTACTCTGGTCCACTAATTTTGTCATTTGGTCAAAGAATGCAATAAGATTTGTCTGGCATGATCTGTTTTTGACAAACCCATGTTGGCTTTTGGTAATGACTTTGTTTGCCTCTAGGTGTTTGCTGATTCATTGTTTGATTATCTTTTCCAGAATCTTCCCAGGTATTGAGGTCAGGCTGATAGGTCTGTAGTTTCCTGGATCCATTTTTTCGCCTTTTTTGAAGATGGGAACTATATCAGCTCTATTCCAGTCCTCCGGTAGTTCTTCAGTGCTCCAGGATCTTTGAAAGATATAGTTCAGTGGTTCTGAGATCACAGCTGCCAGTTCCTTGAGAACCTTGGAGTGTCATCCATCTGGTCCTGGTGATTTGAACTCGTTTAGGCTGGACAGATGCTCACTTACCATTTTCTTGCCTGTCTTAACTTGTGTTTCTAATATGTTAATAGTACTGTTTCTAATAGGTTGGGCTGATTTTTCCCTTTGTGTAAAGACGGATGCAAAAAATGAGTTAAATAGTTCTGCTTTCTCCCTGTTGCTTGTCACCTTCTTGCCACTTGCTCCCACTAATGGGCCAATCGTTTCCTTGACTTTTTTCTTGTTTTTTACATGTTGAAAGAAGCTTTTTTTGTTAGTTCATTTTGAGCCTTAGCTTTCCTCACTTCATCTTAGCAGGCTTGGGCTATTTGCTGATATTCTGCCTTAATTATGTGCCCCTCTTTCCACTTGTTATACTTGTCCTTTTTATCTTTCAATTTATCAGAGAGTTCTTTATGCAGCCATGCTGGTTTCTTTTGAGAGCTGTTATTTTTCTTCTTTGTTGGTATTGTGCTAGACTGGGCTTTTATTATCTCACTTTTCAAAAATTCCCAAGATTCTTGAGTTGTTTTCCCCTTGAGGATTCTCATCCATAGAATCCTTCCCAAGCCCTCTCTAAGTTTATTGAAATTAGCTCTCTTAAATTCCAAGACTCTAGTTTGACTGTGTTCTATTGCTTGTGCTTGCATAATGTTGAATTCCAATATTGCATGATCACCACCCCCCCAAGGTTCCTGTGACTTCAACACCTTCTAACATTTAATCCCTGTTAGTGAGAATTAGGTCCAATATGGCTAATCCCCTAGTTCCCTTCTCTACTTTTTGGGAGACAAAGTTATCTGCTAGGTTTGTCAGGAATCTGTTTTATCTTCCACTTGGTGCAGAGTTTGTCTCCCAGTTGATGTCAGGGTAATTAAAGTCCCCCATTACTATTGTGATGTGCTTCCTACATACCTTAGTTAACTGACTAGCAAAAAGTTCATCTATTTCCTCTGTTTGGTTGGGTGGCCTATAGTATACACCTATGGCAATGTCATTTTTTTTCAGCTCCTGAAAGCAAAATTACACATGGGCCCAAATTTTTTCTGTACAATGTCTCTGTCAGCAATGTGGTATTATATTTCCATCTGGAGTTGTTGTTATTGGGGTTTTTTTAATAATTATCCCACATGGGCTACAGTATGCACTTGCTTTTGTACTGTTAATTCTTTTTTTTTTTTTTTTTTTTTTTTTTTTTTTTTTTTTTTTTTTTTTTTTTTTTCCAAATTTTTTTTTTTATTATTTTCAACATAGAAAAGAAAACACATCACAAATACATCACAATTGAAAACCCCCCCACCCCCCACCCGGACTTCCCAAACCTAATCCCAGGATACTATTCAACTAAAAGTAACCTTATATTAATATCCCTAACTCCACAAAGTGTTATTCTACATAAGTAGGTGGAATATATATATATAAATAAAAAAAAGAATTTTTTATCTAAAAACCTAACTTATATTCCACCATTCTATGCTTATTTTGAATATAAACAATCCATCTTCTCCATATTGATAAAAATTGTTCATTTGAGTGATCCTTCAGATAAGCCGAAATCTTTGCCATTTCAGCAAGATGCGAAACCTTCACTCTCCAGTCCTCTATTGTAGGTAAAACTTTACTC
>NW_015387269.1:40138-41311 GCF_001527695.2 Protobothrops mucrosquamatus | reverse complement strand
TTTAGATTAATATCTGTTGGTCTTTGTAATAATAATTTTTCCTTCAACCCAATTTCTTTTTCCAAGTTAAATCTGGTCTGAACTTGCTTGCGTTTATAGGCGTTATTCATGGCAATTAGTATTCCTCTTAGATAAGCCTTTCCAGCATCCCATACAATATTTATAGAAGTTTCCTTATGCATGTTAAGTTGAAAGAACTTGTATGTATGTGTTTTAAAAAGCTGGCTTGTTACAAAGTCTAATGACTTGTGTTAAGAGAAATAGAAAGTGGCCTAAGGTCACCCGTTTGGACTCTATGCTTGAGGGAAGACTAGAACCTAAGTCTCTTCACTCATACTCCAACATCTTAACCTCTATACCACTCAGGATCTCACTGTACTTGCATGTAATCATATTTCACTTTAACTTTGGAAGGTTACAAAACAAATGGCTTTGGAAATTCCGTAAGATAATAAGATTCCAGTTCATTTTATGCCCTTGATGTTGCTACCCTAGAAGTGATATTTTTAGCTTCCAAGTTCATAAGAACAGATGAAGTGGACTGAGTGGGTTACAAAGGTCAAGGAGACATGAAATTGAATTCCCACTGAGCCAGCTCACTTCTTAACCTGGGTTAAGTCACCATCTATCAGTCTACCCACCTTTTCAGTATGGTAAAGCTAAATTTATGGGAAGGCAATTGAGTTATTTGGAGAAAATATGGCACACATTTTTAAGTCATATGAGACTTAAGAAAAAGAAATGGTGCGTCACAGGAATAGTAGAAAAAGTAATTATTTCTTGGCCTCCATGACGGCCTTGGACTTGGCCTCCATGACGGCCTTGGACTTGACCCAATTAGTTCATGCCCCGACTCACGAGGGGGGACACACACTACATCTAATTTTTGTCTCTGGCCAGTGGCAGAATGATCTGGAAATGGGGGAGGTAGTTGTAGAGCCCCTGTCATGGTCAGATCATTCACTCCTTAGGATGGACTTCCGGACCGCTCCCCCCCGCCGCAGGGAGATGGAACCGCGTAGATGGTTCCGTCCCAGGCGCCTGATGGACCCTGAGAGGTTCCTGACGGAGCTTGGGCCATATCCAGAGGATCTAGTTCACGACTCGGCGGAAAATCAGGCGGCGGCTTGGGAAGCAGCCGCTGCCGTGGCACTGGACTGAGTCGTGCCTTTG
>NW_015387269.1:22796-38497 GCF_001527695.2 Protobothrops mucrosquamatus | reverse complement strand
ATTTTAACGATTGGCCGCTTCAAATATTTTCTTTTAATTTGGTTTTAATGGATATTTATTGTATTGTGGTTTTACAAGGCTGTTAGCCGCCCTGAGTCCGGTGAGGAGAAGGGCGGGGTACAAATTAAATTATTATTATTATTATTATTATTATTATTATTATTATTATTATTATTATTATTATTATTATTATTATTATATATGCTTTTAAAATTTAACATCTAAAAGAGCTTTGAAAAGAGGAACATTGTTGTTAAAAAAACATGGGCTGTAGAAAAGCATTTTTTGAGGGAACCCCATAATTAGGAAGCCTCAAATAGGCAGATCCAATTTTCATAGTGTAATTTTTTTGGGGTAAAATAATGTACAAAACAGCTGCTGAAACTATCAGAAAATGTATAGAAAAATATATTTTGGAGGTGTTTCTTTAAATATTCAGCAGGTCCTAATTGCTTTTTTGGGAGGGGTACCTTTAAGTCAGTCTTAACTCCTGGTGACTGCCTGAACAAGTCCCTAAAGTTTTTTTGGCAAGATTTTCAGAAGTGATTTGTCATTTCCTCCTTCCAAGGGCAGTGACTGGCCCAAAGTCACTTAGTCACCTAAGACAGGACTAGAACTCGCAAATTTCTGGTTTCATAGTGGTTCATAGGGCATGCATTTGTCTGTCTGCCTGTCTATCTATCATCATCTATTTAGCTATATAGATCTAAACTCAATGATTGCACACAATTATTCTGAACACCACTGTACAACTGTATTGTTTACATCAGGGCTTTTTAACCTTTTCACCGATTGTACCACTTTAGGATATGGCAATATTCAAGTACCACCTAGCAAGGTGTCAAAAACTTGATAACCAAAAAAACAAAAAAAGAAAAAGAAAAAAAGTGACAAAGTACAGGTAGTACTTGACTTACAACTATTCGCTTATTGACTGTTCAAAGTTACAATGGCACTGAAGTGACTTATGACCATTTTTCACACTTATGACCATTGCAGCATCCCCCGGAATCCTGTGATTTATATTTGGATGCTTGGCAACTGATTCATATTTATGATGGTCACAGTGTCCCAGGGTCATGTGATCCCCTTTTGCAACCTTTTGACAAGCAAAATCAATGGCAGGGCTGCTGGTGGCCAAATGCTAAGGTGGGACTTCCTTCAGACCTTCCCTTCCTTTCATTCCAATCTAACTCCCTCATCTCTTCCTTCCTGTTTCCCTCCCTCCCTGCTTCCCTGCCTCCCTCTTTCTCATTCCCATCTTCTTCCTTCTGAAGGAAGAATTTAGAAAAAAACCCCATATTTTCCCTCTTCCATATATTTATCAAACAAGGAAAAGCCTCCAGAGACAGAAAAGACAAGCTGCTGAGGAAACTAGCTTAAAAAGGTGCATTCCCCTTTAATAATTAGCTACTGGCTAGAAAAGAAAGTTAAGGAGCTGGCAGCTGTAGCAGGTACTGGCTGCCGGCTAAGGCAGCCTCCCCAAATAAGTAAATGAATGCTACAGGCAAAATCCACTCAAGACAAAAATACTTCAAAATCCCTTGCAGCAAAATATAGCAGAGCAATAGAATTAGAACCCAAAATCCAACACAAGCCATCAGCCATTAGCCACAATAGAAATTGCCAAACACTCCTTAAGAACACAAAGCTCACATTGCACAAATCCCATAGCTTCAAAGTCACAAAATCACATAAGAATCCTTCCACTCTCCTGATTTGTTGTTCAGCTGATCCAGAACCGAACTGCTGAAATGGCACTTCGCTTCTGCCAATAAACATCTCCTCTCAAGCAGCCGGCTTCCTCTCACCTATTTCAAATGGCAGCGCTTCATTTTTTTTCTTTTCTCTTAAAGGTATAGCCACCTGGCTGGAAAGCAAGCCCCCGGCTTTTTCTTCCAATGCTTCCTTCCTTTCCATTTCCCTCCCTCCCTCCTGCTCTCTATCCCCCTCTTTCTCATTGCCATCTCCTTCTTTCCTCCTTCCCTCCCTCTGTGCCTCACCTCCAACTGATGCTGCCTTTCTTCATTCTTCATGTAGGGCAACCCCTCCCCAGCTGCATTTCTTGCCTGCTTGTCGCTGCCACCTGTGTGTACGCCCGGCACAGATGGCTGCCACAGAAGTTGTAGATCAGCTCCTGGCCAGACTGTTTGGTCTCCTCTCCTCTCTGCCTCTTCCTTTCTCTTCTGGGTGAGCTGGAAGTGCTGATTCTGGGGCCTTTGCTTTGCCCCAGACACCCTGCAGCTCCTAAGGACTTGTTCCCTCCCCCACTAGAGTTGGCTAAGCTGGGCAGGGCCACGTACCAACTGCCAGATGCCAATGCACCACTGTTGGTACATGTACCACTGGTTGAAAAGCCCTGGTTTACATTATCCATACAGTATTCCGTAAAGTATTTGTACATGGAAGAAACAGAGGTTCTTTCAGATTTAATTATCTAGCCCTAGTTTTTTTTTCCTTTGCTTTCTGGTAATGAAGAGTGGTAGGAATAGTTATCTGTCCCTCATCATAATAATTAAGGGGATAACAACTTTAAGTAATTGAATATAGGTTCTCTGTTGTTTTGAAAATTCCTTTTGTTTCCCACTCCTTGGGCTGTAATGGAGATTTGATTGCCAGGCTTTCAATAAGTCATCAACACAGAAAAGAGAAGCTGGGATGAGGATGCTGCTGGCAACATCACAGGATTTCTTTTTTATAGATCTATCTTTCATCTCAGGCTGATGTGACAGTGTTTATTATGAACTGTGTGCAACACCCTCCTAGCATCTGCAGTAACGGTAGTCAAAGCCAGTCATTTGTTTCATTTCCAGGATGCGGAATAGTGTGGAAAGTAGTCAGCTGATGAAGAATGGAACTGTGCACACTGTAAGTGGCTTATTATCTCACAGCAGTTTGTGTTATCCATGAATTGCCTGTTTTTGGAATGGAGAAGTTGCTTTTGGACATGGTTATACCATTCAATTCTCTTTGGCAACTCGCACCTGTCAAATGTGATTCATCAGTATATATTACAGGATAGCATATTACTAATGTCTTTTTTTTAAGTAGGGATTTAGTGTACGTTTGAAGCATGTAAGAAACCCACTTGGTATTGATCATTCTTTCTCAGCCTGGCTGTGTTTAAAAGTGCTTCACTGAGAACAAAAAAGAAAACTGAGCAATAATGCCTCAATCATTTTCCAGAGCTCTCAGAAATGCCAAAGAGGTTTTACCCTCCTTGTGTGCCTAAGACAGAAAAAATATCCAAGAGTATAAAACTCCTACTGATTGTTTTGTTGGTTGAAAGTTTCATAGCAAATAAAATTGGACCTGATCAGTTATATAGTTCCTTTACCACACTGGATATGTACAGTTGGTGTGATTGAATGAGTTGGATAAAAATTGTAATCAGAGTATCAATTATCTATGGTCTACTATATATCTTACTGTCGATATTTCAGCCTTTTGTTCACTGTGGGTTCAAGAATAGGAAGATGGAACTTCAATTTGGCTACATGGAATTGCTCAAGATTTTGTGAAGGGGTGTGGAAGTTTCTGGGTACATTTTGTCTTCAGAAGAGAAAGGTGAGGGAGAATATAATAGCATTCTTAAGTAGCTAAAAAACCATCATGCAGAAGGCCAGCACTTTTTTTCCATGATTTCCTGGAGTAGTGTATCCCTTTAAATTGGATATATTTAAGTAAAACCCAAAGAGCAATCTCTTGGATGAAAAATGTCATTTCTGCATTAGGAATAAAGGAATTAAAAGTGAAAGATTATCAGTTCCTTCCTTTTAAGATTCTATAGAATTGTCCATCAGTTGTAAGGGAAGTGAAAAATTATCTCACAGAACCCCCCAACTGAATGAGTGTATACTCTTAGCTTATATTTGTAAGTTGAAAGAAGCCATTTCTACTTTTTCAAAATCCATATGCCTCCCCCCAGATAATGCCAGATAATACTGTATTATAATGCCAGATAATACTATAAAGCATGCTGTAGATGCTACATCAAATTCCACCATGAAGTATCAAGATTTTGGCAGCAATTTCTTCAGAAAAGTAAACGTCAGTTTACTAACAAGTCCAACTGGTGTGTCTTTCCATCCATGTTTCTCTGATAATGAAAGGGTGATCTTAAACAACACCACTAGATGCAACAAGAGTAAAAGGCAAGTTGTTTGTGGGCTCAAACATGACATCTATCCTTACTTGGTCAGATTCACTTTTTACCATTGTCGGCTGGCACTCCAGGTGTTGCTTTTGCTGCTTCAACTCCATTTTCTTCATGTCCCAATGGCCCTTTCATGTAAAGTTTTATTCATGGGTCCTATGCAATTTGATCCTGTGTGATTTTCATTTTAAGTGTGGCTCCCTTTATGGATTTGCTTCATGCTAACAATGAATTTTGTTTCCCCTCTCCCTTCCCCTCTTCCTCTTTTTACCCAAGCATTTTTAACTTTAATAGCAATGGTGATAGCACTTACACTAATATGCCACTTCACAGTGCTTTACAGCCTTCTTTAAGCAGTTTGCAAAGGCAACATATTGCCCCCAACAATCTGTCTCCTCACTGAGTCAACCTTGAGCCAGTCAGAATCAAACTCCTGGAGTGAGCAGTGAGTTAGCCTGCAGTACTGCATTCTAACCACTGGCCATCACGGCTCTTAACTCCGCAGCTCAATCTAATACAGGGGTGTCAAACTGCCAGCCCACAGGCCAGATGTGTCACATCAAAACCACACCCACCCCATTGCCGGCAATGGGGGGAAAGTTGCGATACATCGCGACACATTACGTGACGTTGCGAGTTTGACACCCCTGATCTAATAGATACCATAGGAGTCATATAGATTGAAGATACCTGATTAAGTCACCCAAGACATTAATTGTTCCTTTTCCATCCTTGGAAGATTCTTTCACTCCCATTCCCTTAAGAATCCTGTTGTATAAGGATAGTTTGCTTTCAAGAGTTTGTGGAAAGTAAAAACTAGATCCAGTGCTAGAATTCCTGAGAATTGCCTTGAAACTATGGTCAAGGATGATTGATGATGATGATGATGATGATGATGATATACACAATGTTACAGCTGCCAATTCTTTAATTCTTTCCAATAGCTTAGGATGTTGCAATGTATTCATACAGTGTATGCATGGACTTTGGCCTTTTATAATTATTACTATTATTAGTCCGCTGCTCAAAATAAATTGGCTTGATTAGTATGTCCTGGATTAATATTCAGGCCAGAAGGCAGTTACCACATGGGTTTTTCATTTCTTTGCGTTTGGTTTTGCCCTTTTCTCAAAAGCCTATTTTAGGTGAGAAAGAAACAGGAAGACAAAGGTATATAAGCATCTACTGTAATCTCTGTGTTAATTAGCATTTAGAAAGAAGTGATTGCCATATTTTTATAATAAATTGAAAATTACTCGTATAACAAATTTCTTTGTGTAATTTTTCTTTTTTTCTTTTTTTCCCTTGATAAACCTGTTTCTCTGGGAATAGATCCAGATGATGGGTGCTTATCAAACTAGCTGTCAACGCTGCTAACATTGGATGTTCTTGCTCTGACAAAATATGCAGAGCTGTGTGATATTTTTAGAGTTAACTTAAATGATGCTGGGAGGGGAGGAGAAAGAATGTGTGTGGGGGATTAGTGAGATAAGGAATTGGCCATTGGAGAATGTGATTTATGACTGTAAATAGAGGAGGGGAATAGGCTGGAATATTATGTGCCAGGGGAGGGGAATTTAGATCTTGGCATCCATCCATGCCGTGCCGACATGTTATTACATGAATAAAGACTTTTTTAGGATAAACAATGCCTGGAAGTTCTTTGAAGTGTTTCATTAGTCAGATCCATGACACTAGCAGTGTACACAAGGGGAGTCAAAAATTTGCAAGATGCTGGTCACAGCATCTTTACTGAAGCCCTGCCTATTTGTACATATGTCGATGTACCAAAGAAATAGGCTTTGCTTGCAATGCTATTCCTAACATCTTGGAGATTTTGACATCCCATGCCAAGGACCCCTTGCATCGTTGAGTTATCTCAAGCAACTAACATTAATCCATACATCTATCTAGAACAGAGGTCCCAACCCCTCTCCATGGACCAGCATCGGGCCGTGGCATGCTAGAAATCAGGTCGTGCAAACAAGCAAAGCCCCATTCATGGGATGCAGGCAGCACACTAAATGATGCTCCCTTTGATCCATGGAAAAACCTCTCTCTACACAATTGGTGCCCAAAAGATTGGGGGACACTGATCTAGAAGAATGATTCATTCTTCTGTACCCTATCCTGTGAACAGTCATATATTTGCAATAAATATGAGTCTGATTGAAAATCTGCAGGTGCATGTAGTCCTTGACATATGACCACAAATGGGAAAAAATAAATTCTGTTGCTAAGCAAGATGGTTGTTACATGAGTTATGCCCACTTTGATGATATTTTGCTGTTAAGTGAATCACTGCTGTTTTGAAATGAATTGTGTGGTCATTAAGCGAATCCTGCTTCTGCCATTGACTTTGTTAGAAGTTGGTTGGGAAGGTCATAAATAGCGATCATTAGACTACTGCACTCATTGTAACTACATACTGGTTGCCAAATGCCTGCATTTGATCCGGTGACCCTGGGGATACAGCAACAGTTGTAAGTGCAAAGATCAGTTGTAACTTTTTTTTCAATGCCACAGTTAATAACCAAATGGTTGTATGTTGAGGACTACCTGTAGTTTTATATTTGTTCAAACTTATTCTCTCCTCTTCATAGTAATCTGATTTTTTTTAATTAAGTTAAGCCAAGGAAGGGTTTTTTGTTGTTGTTGTTTCTTTTTATTCTAGAACGTTTTATTGAACAATGTGTTGGGGTCTGGTTCACATATTATGTTTACTCCTAATATGTAGGTTTACACATCAAGAAAGCAAATTACATCGCACTTTGCAAAGATGTGCATTGCAATGTCTAAGTTACCAAGAGCCATTCAAGGTAGCTTGTTCTCAGAAGCAACTTTTCAGCACTCGTGTTGGTCTTCCTGCTGATACTGCCTCAGGTGCCTAGCTGGAGACCCTAATATTTTTATACCTTTCTTTTATGTTCAATGTTGCCCCTTTCTGAGATCTTTCCTGCAGACCAGGTCAGATTTTTGTTTTACAGCAATGTATTTCCACAAGAACAATTTATAAATTCAGTGAACTTGTAAAGGAGGAAAAGCTTTTCCATAATATACATTTTGAGTAGCCCTGGAAACACAGGAAATAAATCATGTCAGTTTTCTCATCAGTGGTTGAGATGCAGAAATGCCAGAAATGGGAATGATTGTTATACTAGAGGGTCCGTAGGGTCAAAAATCGGAATTTGGATGCAGCGAATGATATTTTCCTCTGGGAACAGAAAGTATCCAAAAGCAAAGATATTTGGAACATGTCCAGGATATATAAAAAAGGCTTATTGCAAAGAGGAGGGTCAATCCCTGGCTGTTCAGCAGAAGGAGCAGATGTTGCTACTAAACTGATGCTTGTTGTTGTCAGTGGAAGCCTTATGGGGAAACATCTAGATGGATATTGATGTATGAAACTTTGGCAAAGTCACAGATCTTTGGCTACTTTTGTTTGCAGCACTTCTCAAGTCCTTATCAACAGACTAAATTGTGCTGCTAGAAAGAATGAGATGCCACTAGCAAAGTCCTCTTAAAATTACCTCATAGAATGTATGTATGTATGTATGTATGTATGTATGTATGTATTTTCACACAAAGGGTATTGATCTACTAAGGGAGACCATAGCTAATGAGCAAAACAGCGAACACAATATACATTAATACATTTTATCCTTATCTGGAAGAGTCCATACAAAATAGCATTTATAAATAATAAAATAAAATATAAACCACCCAAGTAACATTTATTTGGGAAAACTATGGGTTCTCAATTAGAAGTGTGGATTGTTTGGCATCTCCCCAGCAGACTTCATTTTCAAAGAACTCTCCTCCAAAAATATCCCAAAGGTGTTTTTTCTAAAGGCACCTGGACTTTGTTTTTCCTTGAAGACATTCCATTTCTCCTCCAAGAAGCTTCTTCAGTTCTGACAAGCTTCTTGGATAAGAAGCAAAACATCTTCAGGAAAAAACAAAGCCCAGTTGCCTTTTGAAAAAGCATCTCTGGGACAACCATGACATGGATGACTGAGAATCTCCATAGACATTCTCTTACAAAAAACTATTTTAACTAATTGCCTCCAGCCAGGTTGAACACCTGGCTTGTCCACTTGGAGGATTCTTAGACCATCTATCCAGAAGTTCTTCCAGAAGTAGAAGCAAGTATGTTTCTGCCCAGATTGCAGAATTCCTTGTGCCAGTCCTGAAACACAACATAGTTTTGAAGTATTTCTTGAGAAACATATAGAGAAAAACAGAGGAAGATCTGAATCACACACAATATTCTAAATAACATAATTAGAATCAGTCTAACTAAACTAATCATTTATCACCTCTAAGGTCCTGGATTTGAGTACTGTTGATTGAAGAGAAGATGACAGAGAGAGATTTTTTAGATTGATTGTTGGTAGATAGAATCTTCCCTTCCTTCTCCTTGTACCACTTTTAAGATATGGCAACATCCGAGTACCACCTAGCAAGGTGTCAAAACCTGATGACCAAAAAATAAAAAAATAAAAAAAATGATAAAGTACAGGTAGTCCTCGACTTACAACAGTTTGCTTAGTGACTGTTCAAAGTTACAATGGCACTGAAAAAAGTGCCCCCCAGCCACAGCCGAGCAAGACACCTGCCTGCCCACCCAGCAGTGCTCTTCCTCCTGTCCGAGGTTTTCACTGTTGTGAGCATTTCTGTTGAGGATTGGCAGCGGGGGTGGGGGGCTTTTTTGGTTTTTATTCCCGCCCGTCTGCTGGGTGGTTGCAGCAGGTTTTGGTTACTTCACATGACCCTGGGACACTGTGACCATCATAAATATGAATCAGTTGCCAAGCATCTGAAAGTAAATCACAAGACCCTGGAGATGCTGCAACATTCCAGCTGATTGGCGCTTCTTCTGGGCTCAGCAGAAGTGCCAGGATCAGTGCTGCTTTCCAGCTGATTGGTGCTTCTTCAGGGCTCAGCAGAAGCACCAGGATCAGTGCCGAGCTCCAGCTGGAGCCTGGCGCTGATCCTGGCGCTTCCACTGAGCCCTGACATCCCTGAAGAAGCACCGATCATCTGGAAAGCGGCACTGATCCTGGCGCTTCCGCTGAGCCCTGACAGCCCTGCAGCTCCAGCCATCTCTCGCTCAAGCTTGTGCAGTGCTGCCATTGGTTCAACTCATTCCCCTCTCCCACTACCATTTTTCTAGGATGGTCGTGTACCACCTGCCAGGTGCCAATGTACCACAGGTGGTAACTGTACCACTGGTTGAAAAGCCCTGTTCTAGACCAATCCACTGCTTGAGTAGGAGAACTTATACCATCCAATCTCTTCATAAAAACCTCCAGTGATGAGGCACCTACAACTTCCAAAGAAAGCCATTCCACTGATTATTTTTTCTCATCGGCAAGAAATTTATCCTTAATTCTAGGTTAGATATCTCTTTGTTAAGCTTCCATCTGTTACTTCTTGTTCTGCCCTCAGAACAAGAAGTATTTTTCCTTGCTTTGGAAAAATAAGACAACACACACACATACTTCTCTGTGACAACTAACTGAAGATTGCTATCATGTCACCCCTAGTCCTTCTCTTGATTAAACGAGACATACCCAATTCTCACAAACTTTTTTTTCCAGGTAGAACTACTATACCAAACTAGCAGAGATAATCATATTCTTGCCCATATGTATATTTCATCTACCCATCAGTAATAACTGTACAAGGTTTACACATTAGGAGAAGAACCTGACTTAATCTTTCTACTAAGTTTTCTTTTCCTGTGTCTGGATTTTATTTTACAGGAAGAAGCATTTCCTCATTTGAGCCTTTCTAAAGTAATAGAGATCTTTGATACTATACCTCAGAAAAAGTTCTCTTTAAAAGGATGTAATCAATTTTCAGGAATATTCAGGGTGAACCTGACTGATCCATTGGCTTCTGGTAGGAGCTAGAATGATATCATAGTCTTAATAAAATCATTGAGAAAATGATACAAATTATGTAATTTGGCTCAGTTGTCTCATTTACATGATGGTGCCATGAGGTATGATAACATTTGTCCTCTTCATCTTCCTGTAGATATCCATTCACTGATCTTCCAGTCTCTAAATTAGATAGCCAGCAATAGCCATAATCTTATTATTTTTATGCAACAAAGAAATAGCAGATATTTCTCTAGTGTCTTCACCTCGCCCTTGGGACAGGTGGTTCGAGATCTTATTGATGTTATTTATGATTTATTTTCCTGATTCTTTTTTAATGTGTAAGATCCACATTCCTTTATTACTATTCTGCCTGTTATAATTCCAGCTTTTTTACTGGATTTACCTTCCAGCCGTTTTTACTGACTCATCCAGAATTTGTGTGGCTCCACTTAACTCTCAAGTTTAAAATAGCCTGGCATTTTTTGCATTGTCTTCTTAGCAGCCCCCTTTCTGATTTGCATTTCATCACAGACTTAATGGATGAACGGCAGTGTGTTGGTGAATTAAGGCTTGCTAGATTAGGGAGTTTGTTCACCAGATTTCAAATCTCTGGTGAACAGCTTGCTGCAGCTCTACAAATCATCCTGTCAAAGCAAATTGCACAGTTAAAATATACCTTTACAAGTATGCTTCCAAGTAGTAATATAAAGATAATTGAAAAACCCAGAGTTTGTACAAAGAATTCGCAGGTAGAGGGAGGAAGTAACAAAATAAGAAGGGGCTATACTGTAGGAACATACTGAAGAAAATAAAAATCTAAAAAAATATCAAAGTATAAATATTATTTTGAATTCATTGCAAATTGTGGGACAAAAACAGAGGTGTTATCACATAATGCAAACTTTCAGAACCAAATGCAAAAAAAAAAAAAAACTTACACGAACTTCTACTTACAGCAAATTTGCAATATATACATTATGTGATTTGCATTAACCTTAGCTAGCTTGTATTCAACGCTTTTATTGCTCTTGGTGAAAATGTTGTAATTATAGCAGGGGAAAACCAGTGGCCGAGAGGCAACATTAATTGTATAAGAAAAACATTTGTTAATCAAACATATCATTCAAGGAGAGAGAGACGGACAGAGTGTATGTAATTCTGCTTCAGGAGACCAATGAAATCTCGCTCCATGAGAAGCTATATAACAATTAGAACTATTGCCATGGTCCATGTGTTCCTCTTAGACATACATCTTCAAAAATGTTTCAGTGTTGACTGGCTGGACTTATTTGAATTAAAAACTGAACACCCACTAGTGACTCTGAAGGAGAGAAAAATGTCATAGACTGCAATTCAAAAAAAGAAAGATTTAAAGGTCCAGAACCAAATACAAAAACAACAGAAACATTGAGGAGAAAAATCATTTCTTTCCCTACTCTGAGTCTATTTTGGACCTGGTTGCACAGTCAGCAGATGTTTAGACTGGATTTGGCAAATTATTACCTGTTCACAACAATGTGAAGTCACAGCTGCCAATTCTTTAGCTGTTGTTGGCCTTCATACATATCAAGTTCTTCCCAAGAACCCAGAGTGTCAGACTATATCAGCATAGCATATATGTAGTTCCCAGCAGTGTGACCTTTTGCAACTGACAGATGGAAATTTTGTCAATGCACAGATATTCTAAGTACCTGTCCAAGATTTTTTGGCATCACACCTAGTGTGCCGATGACTCACTAGGACCATCATGGCCAGTTTATGCCATAATTTTTCAATTTTGATTTTCACATCTTGATCCTTTGTGGTCTTCTCCAATTCTTTGTCTTTTACTATCTCCTGGAATTGCTATATCAATTATCCCCACTATCTTCTTTTCAACCATATCTGAAACTTTATATATAATATATCACAGTCAATCAAATATATCACATATATATTTGAGACTTTGGAAAAAGTGCAAAGAAGAGCAACTAAGATGATTAAAGGCCTAGAGACAAAAACACATGAAAAACGGTTGCAGGATTTGGGTTTGGCTAGTCTAGAGAAAAGAAAGACTAGGGAGGACAAGATAGTATTTCAGCATTTGAGAGATTGCCACAAACGATGGGATCAGCTTATTTTCCAAAGCACCAGGACAAGAAAAAATGGGTGGAAACTAAACAAGGAAAGAAGCAACCTAAAATTAAGGAGAAACTTCCTGACAGTGAGAACAATTAATCAGTGGAACAGCTTGCCTTCAGAGGTTGTGGGTGCTTCATCACTGGAGGTTTTCAAGAAGAGACTGGACATCCAATAAAATGGTATAGGGGGTTGGACTAGAAGACCTCAAAGGTCCCTTCCAGCTCTATTCTGATTAATTTATCTATGAGCCAAATTGTTATCATTCTATATTTGGTAATACCACAATATTTTAACCTGCTCAACTACTTTTTCAACTCTATTTTCCCACCATTTTTTCATTATTGGTACATTATATTTTTTACAGATATTCAGTGAATATTTTTGGCAACTATATTATGTCATTGTTTATAATCAATCCAAATTGCACAATTCAGTTTGTATCCAGTTAATCATTGCAGCAGTATATCATATCAAAGTGTGACCAGGTATTGATGACTTTGATGGTGTTTCCAATATTCAATTTTATCTTTAGTACTTTTCTCACCCATGGAAGTATTCTTTACTAATCCAATTTTTCACTTAGCCAGGCTTGATGTTAACCAACGAATACATGCAACTGATGTTGGTGGGGTTTTTTTGTTATTATTATTACTTTTAATATGATGTTTTATTGTCTTATTGTTTTCTTTTCCCCCTGATAAATGAATTGTTGTACCAAACTATTTCTCTTTTCCTACCTAATCTCTCTTTTGCAATTAACTGATGGTGATTTTGTCAATACCAGTGGTGTTCCAATGATAGTCCAAATATTTTGGGATTGCATCTAAGGTGCCTATTAGTATTGGTATTATCATTGCTTTCTTTTTCATGGTCATCCTACATCCATTTGCAGGTCTTTGTATTTTGTGATTTTCTACAATTATTTTTCTTCCATTCTGCTCTGTCCAGGCATGCCATGTCCACTATCCAGATATTTTTGTCTTTCTTATTGACAATTATTAAGAGTGTTATGTGGCAGGTCTTGTCTACTTGAATTCTAAAGTCCCAGAGTACTTTAGCTTCTTCATTTTCTATTGGTTTGCCGTTTTCTGTGGTCCCACCAGTTCTTGCTTGCAGGCAAACAGTATTTCTTGCAGATCTTCCAATGCACCCTTGTTGCTACACTGTATGTCATTATTTGTAGTTAGTCTCACATAGCAACTAACCAGGTGGCCACTGTTTCTTCAGCTTCTTTGCAGAGGTAGCACTTTCTGTCTGTTGCTGTCTTCTCGGATTTGGCTTTTTATGCGTTTGTTCGTAAGGCTTGGTTTGTGCAACCAGAATTAGACTCTCTCTCTCTTTCTTCAATTTTCCTGCTGTTAGTCATTGCTAGGTCTTGTTATCTGCTTTGCCTGCTTTTTTTTTTTTAACGTACTGACCATGTCGTGCTTTGCCTTGCTGTGCTTTTTTTTCTCTATTTTTCATTTGGTCTTTCCAGTATTCATGTAGACTAGTTTGGTCTGTCCAGTGCTGAAGTCAACATTTTGAGTAATTTCCATCACTTGTTTAAGGTGAGCAAGCTTGTCAGGTTCTGGGTCTACCTAGGTTGCTAAATCCAAAGGCTACACATTATTTGTGTATATTAATTACCCTTCCTTCTTCATAACAGAGCTGAATAAATCATCAAGAAGAAAGAGGCAAGAACAGTCTTGTTGTTTTACTTTCAAGTATCCCTGAACAGATCAATGATTTCAACTACTATTATTTCAAATATTAGTGAGGATTATGATTATTCCAATCTGCCAATAGATGTTTGTGATTTACAAATTACTGATTTTTCAGATTACAATTACTGAACCATTCTTTGTTGCTGGAATGGAACACAAGAGAAAGTGAATATGTCTGTACATTAAGGAAGCATATGGACAAGGTCTTGAACTGCATAAGTATAAATTATGGCATAGTGTGTGCTCTTGCTTAAAACCTTTACAATACTTAACAATCTGTATGAGGACACATTTTAATCCTCATTAAAAACCAACTCAATTGAATTAATGTATTTTCTCTTGACCTTTTATCCCCAGGATTCTTAATCAACTGTTTCACTTGATTAATCTTTCTCTGTGTACTATAAATTACTCTTCAAACCTTCTTAAAAATTCTGATTAATTCTTAATTAGTTGTAAACCATTTGAGATTTTGACTAATTTTTTAAATTCCCCAACCAGATTTAGCTGAATACAAATGATATCAGTCCTTTGATTCCTTAGTATATATAATATTTTGATAATTGTAAATTTTAGATAATATACTCTGTTAATCCTTTGAAATCTGAAGATGACATATTGGTGATTTATTTTTCCTTATAGAAAAATGTATACTGAAATTGAAAACATCTACCCAACTGATTCAGATTATGGTAGTAACTTAACTCTTTCAAAAGAATATCATGTTTGTTGCAAGCATTTCCTAAAGACCAAATCAATGAATGCATTTAGCATAGGAGTCAATACTAAGATGTGAAAGTTCCAGTGATATTTCAGTGGTTAGATATGAAAATCTCCCTAAGCTCTTAGTTTTGGATTCCTTCATTGTAGTTTTCAGTAATCCTTCTCTCTGTTGTTCCTATGTAATCTTCTCCAGTAGATTAAGAAAGCTTTTCCAAAGAACCTGTAAAAACAGAGCTGTGCTTTAATAAAAAAAATTAGGCAGGTATTCATTCACATGTTGGCTTAGCATGGTGAATAATATATCTGGTATATGTGGCAAAGACACATTACTGTAAATATTTTTCTTTACAATAGCATGTGAATGATCCTGTATGAATGGTTTTATTGAACATATGCAAAAAAAGGAAAAAGAAAAAATAGAAAAGAAAAAAATAAATCAAATAGGAAAATTGGAAAGAATCTATAAACTATAAATATTTGTTTACATAGACTGTCTTTCACATTAAGTGCTCTGTGCATGTAGGAGCATGCATATAAGCACAAAGAGATATCCCATATCTCACCTAAGTAGTTTGGCTGGATTGGGCCAACCAATCCAGCCAATCCTCTAGTCCAGAGGTCACCAACCTTTTGGACACCAGAGACCGGTTCCGTAGAAAGGAGAGTGCATGGTTTTGTGTGTGCTGCCTGCATCCCACGAATGGGGCTTTGCTTGTTTGTGCAGACCAGTTGCTGGCATGCTGCGGCTCGGTACTGGTCCACAGACTGGGGGTTGGAGACCCCTGATCTAGTAATCCTTTCCCTCATAATAACTAAAAGAATTCTCTAAGAACCCTCCAAACAGGCCATGGAGAATTAATTCTCTTCCCCCTGTTATTAAAATCATAGCTCGATAAGATAACCTTTATTGTCATTTTTTACTGTGGGCACACTGGCAGACATTAAAAATGAAATTCTGTTGCCTGCTCTCAAATGTGTACAAATACATAACACACATATAAATATGCTTTATACATACATATGTATATACCTACACTGTTACATATAAAGACATATAAATATTAATCACTGTCCATCTTGAATACATAGTGGAAGGAGGAAATT
>NW_015387269.1:0-22696 GCF_001527695.2 Protobothrops mucrosquamatus | reverse complement strand
GGGGGGGGGGGACTGCCAATAATCTTTTCAGCCATCCTCACCACTCTCTGCACCGCCTTCCTTTCTGAAGCAGTGATGCTTCTAAACCAGACTGTATGAGATGCTGTATGACAGGATGCTCTCAACCATTCCTCTGTAGAAAGTGGTCAGGACAGGGGAAGGAAGATGTGCTTTTCTCATGCGACACAGAAAATGCAGGCGCTGTTGTGCCCACTTCACCAGGGTCTTGCAGTTAAACGACCAAGCCAGCCTACTCGTTAGCTGCACATCCAGAAATTTGATGCTAGTAACCATCTCCACAGGTGAATCATTAATTATACAGAGGAGTGTGGCTGTGCCTGCCTTTTCTGAATATCTTTGTGGTCCTGAAAGGGCAACACACATCTCCTAATATATAGCCCGTTCACGCAAATAATGTATTAATTGAGCTGCTGTCCTTTAAAGGAGAATGACTTGGACACCTCAGGATGTTGTGAAAAAAGCAAAGGAACAACTTCAGTAATGTCGTTTTCCTCTTCTACCTGTTATTTACTTGAAAAAGATTTCACTGCATCTATTCTGAGACCCTCTGTTAGCTCTTGTAAAGCAATGCACAATCTATATTACTGTACTACCAGATTTCCTTTTCTTTGGGACAGGACCAGTTTTGAAACCTGGATCATAAAGCAAGAAGAGGAGTAAGCTATTTAAGCAAGAGGTAAAAGGTATAAAATGTGGAGAAAAGTAAAAGTGAGTGATAGAAATGAGACCATACTTATAATTAAGCTATTGGAAGGATAATAATAATAATTATATTAATAATGATGATGATGATGATGATGATGATAATAATAATAATAATAATAATAATAATAATAATAATAATAATAATAATAATAATGATGATGATGATGATGATGATGATGATGATGATGATAATGATGGTGATAATGATAATGATGATGATAATGATGATAATAACAATAATAGCATTGGAAAGGACCTTGGAGGTGTTCTAGTCCAACCCCCTGCTCAAGCAGGAAATCCTATACCATTTCAGACAAATGGCTGTCCAGTCTCTTCTTAAAAACTTCCAGTGTTGGAGCATTCACAGCTTCTGGAGGCAGATTGTTCCACTGATTAATTCTTCTAACTGTCAGGAAATTTCTCCTTAGTTCTAGGTTGCTTCTCTCTTTGATGTTATGTTAATGGTAATTCTCTTGGAGAGTTTATGGTGGTCTCATTAAAACAATCTGTCCTTTTGGGTAGAGACAGTTCTTCAGATACCCTGGTTCTTACATGATTGCAGACAAGATGTGAACTCTGAACAGAACTTTCTTGTTCAATGAAACTTACTTAGTAAAACTTACCTAATAATAATACTCAGGGGATGCAAAGGTAGACATTAGCCTTAATGTGCTCTTCAAATCCTCCCAGAATTGATTAGAAGATGGGTAGCTATATAAATGATTTAAATAAATTTTTAAATAAAAGAAAACGAAGAGAGGTAGTGACTTACAGAAACAATCAGGTTCACATTCTTATTCATATTCTGAAATGCATCTGACAAAAGCATTGATGCTCCTCATAATTTAAGATTTGTCTTTTCTAATTTCAGTTTTAAGAAAAAGACCCTAGAGATTGTGCTCTCTAAATTAATTTCCTTCTAAATGAAATGACATTTCCTATCTTATTTTTGATCACAGTGTCAAAGGAAATGATCCTTAGAAAAATCTAATGATTGACATTAGCAAGCCTCTCTTTTTTTTGGCTCCCAAAGCAAGCTTTGGTATGTAAATTTCATATTAAAAATATTATGCTCCTTTGATAATCTTAAACTAGATGACATATTATTCCCTCCCTGGAAACAGTGTATATAATTTATTAGTGAAAAGAAATAAAGGATCTTCCAATTTCCAGGAAAAAAAATTCAGATAAGCTGTTTAGGATTTTTATTTAATGGAAGTCAGCTCATAGCCCAAGCTAGAATTATCCTCTTCTTTTTAAAAAGTATCTTACACTGAAACAGGATTATCTGAAACTTTAATTTTGTAGGCACCACACCATCAGCATGTGCCCAATCAATTGCTTGTTATGGTACCTATAGAATAGTAGCAAAATCCACAATGGCTGTATATCCAACAAAGCAACTAGCTTAATTAATTGCAGAGCTGGCCTGTTGAGAAACCTTCTAAGGCTGAATTGTCTATAGTATATTGATTTGGTTATGAGAGTATTTCATATCATTTTAATTTAAGAAGCCCCTTAGAGAATTAAACCAAGGAAGAGACTAATATATACACTCTTTCTGATTTCTACGATGTTTCTGCACATGGATTTTCTATAACAGTAAGTCCATAAGGCAGGGGTGTCAAACTCAATTTCATTGAGGGCTGCATCTGTATTGTGGTTGCCCTCCGGGGGCTGGGTGGGTGTGGCCAGGGTGGATGTGGCCTACTGGGTGGGCGTGGATGGAGTGGGTGTGGTCTACTGGGTGGGCATGGCCAGCTCTACATCGTTTGTGTCAAGGGTGCCTGTGGGACAGATCTGAGGGTCTCTGGCAGAAGGGGGTGGCACCAGGGCAAGTGCCAAGGCATGGTCCACTGAGGAGCCTCACTGTTCCTCTCAAGCCATGGTGCAGGGTGCCCGGAGCCCTGGGCAGCAGAGGTCAAACGCCCAGCCTGGCCTTCGAGCACCTGTGGCACCAAGCCCAATCCCACTTCCCCAAGGGGGCGCCCAGCTGCACTTACCTCCCCCTCAAGGCTGCTGCTGCTGTGCTTGCTCTCCTTAGCCAGGTTGCTCATGATGGGTACGAGGGCAAAGTCAGAGGGAGGCCCATTTGTATCCAAAGCTTCCTTAGCAATAGGATGGGAGACCCCCAGGATAGGCTAGGAGGAGGGGGCAAGGGGATGGTGAAAGGACAGCAGGGCAGGACTAAGGCAGGACTTCCCTGAGATCCTCCCTCTCCTTCTTTCCTTCTTTCCTTCTTTCATTCCTTCCTTCCTTCCTTCCTAAGAACAAAGTGATGGGAAAATATTTGAGATGAGGGAGGGAGAAAAACAGGCAAGAAACGCAGCTGGGGAGATGTCACCCTTCGTGAGGAATGAAGAAATGCACCATTGCCTGGAAATGGCCAGCAAATGGTGCATTTCTTCATTCCTCACAAAGGGTTGACACCTCCCCAGCCTGGGCCAGGGCCAAGGCAGCGGGGGCCATTCCCTCACTGTTTCCAGGATGGCTACGCAGGCCACATGAAACCACTTTGCGGACTGCATCCGGCCCCTGGGCCTTGTGTTTGACATGTCTGCCATAAGGACTGAGACAATATTTTTTCTCCCCAGCTTCCACATCTAAGGTTCAAAACTACACTCATTTTCAGCATGAGACTCCATTTGGTTCTCAGGACTTGAAAACTGTTATAACTCATTAACATAAGGCATGTATATGCAGTGCCTGTTTTGCAGGTCCCAGATATCTCCAGAATGAGCAAAGCCAAAAACCTTGGCCCTTTTTTCGTTTCAGGGGAAGTTGCAAGGTTTTTCAAGGAGCAAAGCAAGTGTTAAGCCTTGCAAAACTAAAGCCCCATATTATGTCCTAAAACTTTAAATCTACCCCAGACCTTGGTGATGGAAATTAGATTTTTGAGTATAACCCTCAGGATACTATGTGAGACACCACCTTCACACTATCAGAAGTTGTTTGCTCAATGTGTCTATGGTTAGAATTGCTGGTGTCATCCAGGCAAATTTTAAGGACACCAATTATGGGTCTCAGAAAGTAAAATGAGTTGGGGGTTCCCACAGTGCAGGAGAAATGTCCTACTGCAGATGGAAGCAAATAATGCAAAATGTCATCTAAAATAGTACAACCAGATTTGTACAACCATTAATTTAATAAAATCTAAATTTGTCAGACTTTAGCTTTGCATTCACCAGCTTCCTGCACCTCAATACAAATTGACCTGAAGGAGCAATAGATGTGGAGATAGTTTGCAGAGAACTCTGTATTTATGGCTGATTTAGTAAGATCTTTAAGATATGGTTCTGCCATCAGACTTGGAATTCCAGATATGTGGCCGTATCCCATGCAATACTTTTATTAATTTTTGATTTTTTTTTTAACCTTAGCTGCTGATTATATTTATGTTTTTGTATTGTTTTGCCTAGTTTTAAAGTGTTGCCAGCTACCCAGAGTCCTGAATTTGAGATGGGCAGCCATATAAATTGAAATAATGAAACAAAACCAAATAAGATATATCCATTTTTCTTTTCTAAATAGACTCCTGTTAGATATTCACAAAACCTTGATAACTTTCCTCCTTTCTAGCTTCAGTCCTTTTCTCTTTTACAGTTCAGTTCTCACCAGACTGATTCTCTCTCTGTAATGAAGAGAACTGTAGAAAACTTACTTAACTCAGACTTTTCTATCCCAATATTATTTCTTAAATAAAACTTACCTATTTTAGTGTTTCTTTCTATGCACTGCATCTATCTTTTTACTCAGGAAAGCTACCAGTTAATTCACCAAATCATCTAACTGAACAATTAGGATTGAAACTATAATATATTTTTTTCTTTTGAAACAAATTTTATTGTTTTTTTTAATTCTTAAGACAAAATGCTCGAGACACACCGTGGTGCTGGGGTAATCAAATCCAAAGACAAAACATATATAGATAACTCAATCAATACATCAAATATTCCCTCTCTATTTCCCTCAAATAGCTTAATATATTTAAAATAGTCCATTTCTAACTTAAATTTCTATTAATCCTAAACCTGTTTTAGAGCTTTATGAAATTACAATACCATAATCAAATTTAACTTTAAACAAACACATTATCAGTTCAGGTATCCCTTCCAGATATATTCTAATACCTTAATTTTATCATAAGTCTTATTTATTTCTTCTTCCACTAATATCTCCTAATTAAAATAAAATATTGATCTATCCTATGCATATCTAATCCATCCATCAATCAATTTCTTTAAGCTGACAGAGTGATATCAATCTTAAATCATTTAAGTACATTAAACAAGATTCTAATTTTATCCAATTAATTATCATATCTAATATCATCCATATTATCAAACAAATACATCATCTTGTTACAATAACATTCAATTAATTATTAGTTCAATCCCAATCTAAAACACCTCTTCAGTTTTCTTCATTCCATTACATAATAGTTTTCATACAAATAAACCTATTATTCCAAAAAATACATTCTTAATCTATTTAATACATATATTCTAATAATTATCCATTTTTCTTACTTCTAACTCAAAAACCTAGTCCTTAAGTCAATCCATAATTCTAAAATGCCTTAAATCCATTACATATAAAAACTATAATAATTTTTTAATGCCAGCAATTTCGACAAGTTAATTATATGCTGTACGAAAAATTCCTCTTGATGGTGGATTTGACTTTTGATGTTTTGACCACTGTAAAGAGGGAAAGTTACAAGTCACAGCAGTGAAAACAAAAATGGATGCTTCTCAAAACAGCTGAACCAACGTTAAAGATAAGCAACTATTGCTCCAATGCATTATTCTTGATGCTTTTATTTCAAATCATTGGAAATGTTCTGTTGCCATGGGATTGGACAACCATTTGTCTGAAATGGTGTGGGGTTTCCTGCTTCAGCAGCAGGTTGGACTAAAGACCTCCAAGATTCCTTCCCACTTTTTATTCTGTTACACAACGTATCACATCCTACTGATTACAACATGCAGTGAAGTCCAAATAAAATGGGATAAAGTCCAGATAAAATAGAACTTTCCCTATTCCCTTTTTACGTCTTATTTGGCTTGATTTTTTTTTTGTGTGTGTGACATTTATCTCTGGATGCTTCTTTTCTTAATTTTTGTAGGCACTGGCTCTCATGACTCAAATATAGCTCCAAACAACTGACCACACTGGGACACAACACATTTATGAGCTAAGGAGAATAGGACAAGAAAACCCTACCAATTTTACCTAGTTGTTTGTTACCTAGTTTGGTAACAAAATGTTCAGGAATTATATTAAAACAAGCTTGGAGAACAAACCACAGCCAAATCTCTTGATTCTTATCTGGAAAGACATAGTTAGCTAGTTGCTAATCATTCACCTATCCAAAGGCATCTTCAGAATCCAATGGCTTTGTCAGAACATCAGTTTTCCAGAAAACATATTTGTATGCAACATCAAATTGAATACAAATATCAAACTCATCAAATTTGCAGATGACATCAAGTTGGCAGGACTAGCCAACACTCCAGAAGATAAGCTTAAAATACAGAAGGATCTTGACAGACTTGAACATAAGGCGCTATCTAACAAAATGAAATTCAATGGTGAAAAAAGTAAGGTTCTACATATAGGCAAGAAAAACCAAATGCACAGTTACAGTATAGGTGCTATCTTGCTCAATAGTAGTAACTGTGAGAGGGATCTCGGAGTCCTAGTGGACAATCACTTATATATGAGCCCGCAGTGTGCTGCAGCTGCCAGAAAAGCCAACATGGTCCTAGGCTGCATTAACAGAGGGATAGAATCAAGATCACGTGAAGTGTTAATACCATTTTATAATGCCTTGGTAAGGCCACACTTGGAATAATGCATCCAATTTTGATGTAAAAAAGATGTTGAGACTCTAGAAAGAGTACAGAGAAGAGCAACAAAGATGATTAGTGGACTGAAGGCTAAAACATATAAAGAACGATTGTTGGAATTGGGTATGTCTAATTTAATGAAGAGAAGGACTAGGGGGGACATGACAACAGTGTTTCAATATCTCAGGGTTTGCTACAAAGAAGAGCGAGTCAAGCTATTCTCCAAAGCACCTGAAGGCAGAACAAGAAGCAATGAATGGAAAGTAACCAAAGAGAGAAGCAACCTAGGACTAAGGAGAAATTTCCTGACAGAAGAATTAATCAGTGGAACAACCTGCCTCCAAAAGTTGTGAATGTTCCAACACAGGAATTTTTAAAGAAGAGCCTGAGCAAACATCATCATCATCATCATCATTATTATTATTATTATTATTATTATTATTATTATTATTATTATTATTATTATTATTATTATTATTATTATTATTGATCATTGCACAGTCAGCCAGATGTTCAGACTGGATTTGGCATTTTGTATTATTATTATTATTATTATTATTATTATTATTATTATTATTATTATTATTATTATCATCATCATCATCATCATCATCATCATCATCATCTTGAGAAAAGGGAAGGGCTTGTGCGGTGTTTATTTAATTATCAAATCTATATGCCACTCATCTGACACCCTCCTTTCCCAACCCCTTTGCCTATCTTGACCACCAAATGGATATCCATTGCCCATCTTCTTGTATTTCCTATATCTCTATTTCTCTTAAAGTTACAAGGAACTGCTTCACAAATCCTTGCTCGGGTTAGATACACACTGCCCAGGGACACTGAAATTGCTTCCTATAGTGGTAAGTGGATACTTTCCCAAATGTGTGCCCTGATTGGAAAATAAGTTGGCTGGTGTTGTAAAATCTATTACAAGCATTTTTCAAACATGAAAGTGAAAGTGGGCTAAATTTTCTTCACTTTAGCCACCTTTTTTTTAGGAGTCACTAAGAAATGCAACAGAGTCCTGGAACCACAGCCATTCACTCTCAAGATTTCAGCTTTTTCCTTTCTTTCTATTTAATTTGCAGCTTCAGCAGGCTATTCAAAAATTCTTTTTGTATGATTGTTTCTTTCAAGTTTGACAACATTTGCTAATAACATAACCCTCTGTGCTCATTAAAGGAAAAAAAAGAGGGGAAAAAATGTAAACCACTCGAGGGTAATGCATGTAACCTTAAATATTCCATTATGCTGTATCTATTTCAAAAGGCAAGAACCCATTAGCTGTCCAGTTAACAGCTGTCTTTGAAAGGAGAAAAATGACAGTCACCAGGTCTAAAAAAAAGTCCCCAAGGGTTTATCCTTTCAGTGTTCCCAAGAAGAGAACAGCAATCATGAAATCGTGAAAATGAATATCAAGAGGTTGTTTGGGTCCCTAGTGAAACATAGCCAAAGAGGAAGCTTTGTGTCATGGATACAAAAGAAAAGGGTTCGACCAAATGCCTGAAAGACATATAAAATGGGATACTTTCAAGAATTGGGCTAACATTTTATGGCACTGATCTTAGAATCTTAAAGAAAATGCTTTCAAATAAGGAAGGAAGGAAGGAAGGAAGGAAGGAAGGGAGGGAGGGAGGGAGGGAGGGAGGGAGGGAGGAAGGAAGGAAGGAAGGAAGGAAGGAAGGAAGGAAGGAAGGAGATTCCCTCAGAACTATGTATTTTGTATATTACAATTTTGGATTATGGTTTATTGCAGGGGTGTCAAACTCGCAATGTCACGTGAAGTGTCGCGATGTATCGTGACTTTTTTTCCATTGCCAGCAATGGGATGGGTGTGGTTTTGGCATGACGCATCCGGCCCGCAGGCCAGTAGTTTGACACCCTTGGTTTACTGTATAGTAAACAGATCTTCCCAAGTCCAACTTTGTTGCTTCAAAGGTAAAAATAGCATTCAGTGTGAGGATGGAGAGAATATTTCCAGTTAGAAAAGAAAGAAAACCTGCTCTGCTAATCATTTACTGTCAAATGTGAGCCAGCCCTGAGGCACCAAGTCCACAATTTAAGGAGTCTGTATCACATGCTGGATAATAAAGCCCAGATGTGAATTCATATTCTGAGCATGCTTGATATTCCTACTTCACCACAAATTGATATTGCCATTGTAAAAAAAAAGTATGAATTGATTACACTGGGATTTTTTAAATTTATTAGGATACTCTTGGCTAAAATTAGAATCATGGTGTTTGACATTTATTTGCATATACATTTAATACTGACAGAAGAAGAGAATTTAGGAATGCTGATTTGTGGTTTATCCTCCGCTTTGCAAGATAATTTATTAACAGCATTTTGAGATTCTATCTTTTTGTTTATTTCTGGTCATGGAGTGAATAAGAAACAGATGGCAGAACCCGAAGGATGGAAAAATGACAGTGTCACTCAAATGGTTTTTATCAAATGAAACACTGACAGTATCTAGAGGAAAAGAGGTTTGCTAGTACAATTGTCACAACAATTTCAACCTGGGTGACTTTTACTTGACTGCAGCCATCTACAGATTCCCTTATGTTTTATTTTGAAAAAAAAATCCTTTTGACATGGTTGACATATTATGGATATTATGTCCTCTGGGTTTCCTCCACATGCTCAAAAAGCAAGAACTATCCTCGGCATGAAATTTTAATGCATAGCTCAGTTATTCATGACCTTACTAGTCTGTCCTGATTAGGTGGAAGATTAATTGCCCTTTGATTCTTTTTGGGAGACATCTCTGAATGTGTAATAAATACACTAATATCAATGCGTGGTGGACTAAGTAGAATACTTATGTTTCATTTAAATTAAAAACATCACTGACATTTTAGCTAGTTAGTTATTTGGCTTTGTGGAAGAAGATACTGTGCTTATAAAATGTTTCTTTACAAAATACTGGATTTGTAAAGCCCAAATAGTCCTCAAATGTTCATCCATTATCCCATTCCACATTGTCTTATAAATCACAAATCATCATTTCCTCCCCAGAAATCAAAACTTCTCTAAACTAATAAGAATAGGTAGGTAGGTAGGTAGGTATATGACCAGAAATGTGATATAGTGGTTATAGTGGTGGGCAAAGAATGAAGAGATCCAGTTCTTTTTTAAGTATGGAAGTCAACTGTGTGACTTTGGACCAGTCATTCTCTTTCAGCCCTAGCGCGAGAAGCTGAAAAATATCTCTCAACTCATACTGGATCGATGTGGCAGATTTTAATCCATTACTTTTTAACAAGAGAAACTCATATTGCATTGAATTCATTTGTATTATTATTATTATTATTATTATTATTATTATTATTAATAATAATAATAATAATAATAATAATAATAATAATATCAACAACTCATAGTGAAGATGTACAACGTGGATATTCTGAATGAACTAATAAAGGAAGATGTACTAAAGAGCAATGAAATAAATGAAGTATATAAGGATAAGTAACTTATGATGATAAGGCAAAGCTGGCAGAAGAAGCCACATGATCAGTCCATTAACAAAATTCAAAGCATGCTGAAATAATGAAAACCATGCCAATGGTTAAGAAAGGTACATTTACCCTATATCATTTCGGATGAATGGCTATCCAGTTTCTTCTTAAAAACTTCCAGTGTTGGAGCATTCACCGCTTCTGGAGGCAGGTTGTTCCACTGGTTAATTGTTCTAACTGTCAGGAAGTTTCTCCTTAGTTCTAGGTTGCTTCTCTCTTTGGTTAGTTTCCATCCATTGCTTCTTGTCCTGCCTTCAGGCGCTTTGGAAAATAGCTTGACTCCCTCTTCTTTGTGGCATCCCCTGAGATATTGGAACATTGATATCATGTCCCCCCTCGTCCTTCTCTTCATTAAACTAGACATACCCAATTCCAGCAACCGTTCCTTATATGTTTTAGCCTCCAGTCCCCTAATCATCTTTGTTGCTATTCTGTGTACTCTTTCTAGAGTCTCAACATCTAGATGAAGAGTTCAAAGATGTTGTGGGCCTTCCAAATACAAACAAGTAAAATGTTAGCCCATAATAAGTTAGACATGCCTATAGTTACAAAGAAACAAGTATGAATAATTGATATTACAGTAGTTGGAGACAGAAGGATCAACAAGAAAGAAAAAGAAAAATAGGGAAATATAGCCTTCAAACACAGACTGAAAAATAAAGTCCTGGTGCCAATGGTAGTTGGTGCTTGGTACCATACAAAAGATCAGGAAAAACACAAAGGGAATGGATGGAATTGCAACACATCAATTACAATGCATTACAGTATTTGGAACAGGGCATATATTACCAGATATATTTAACTATCCTAAATCCTTGAGATGCATCTGATAGACAAAAGTTCAAAAACAGTTGGAACTATTGGTAACAACGATAAAGATGTAATCGATGAGGTGGTAGTGTTACCTTTTAAATACACTCATGTCGCAAAATTGTTTACCAGAACTTGAAGAACTACTTTGGGAGACTAGATCAGAACATTTTTAAAATAACTCTGATACACCAGAAAACAGGTCACAGACACAGAGCTATAAAATTGGCCTTTCAAAGTTCTTCAACAATTACTGGACAGAAAATGTAAGTGAACAATTTACCTGAGCTTCACAAGAACAGGGCTCCCCCATTAAAAGTGACACCACAAGTGGAAAAGCCTACAGAACATAAAAAGCCCATTACGCCATTATGTCTTCTTTTGGTACTTAAATGAAGCACCGGAAGTCAGAGGGAAAGAGCCAGAATGGTGCAATGGATAAAGTGCTGGATTCATGTTGGGGAGACTGAGACTTCCCTTAGGGATAGAAAGCAGCTGTGTTACCTAAGGCTAGTCACTCCCTCTCAGCTCAGATCAGCATCAGACTCTTCAACAAGTCATCTGAAAACAAACAAACAAAAATCTCTTGTTGTATCATGCACTGATAAACTTTGCTGTGAGAACTAGGCAAGCACAGTGGAAAACAAGCAGAGCCTGCAGTTAAGCAGGACAAATACTAAGAAAAACCACAGCAACAGGAGATCAGAGACAGGGCAACTCACTGGTGAGATCTAAGGCAGGATATTCACACCCAGCTTGGCAACTCATTATATAAAAAGGTGGAAGAGCACTACACTTCAACCATGAAAATGTCTTAGAAAGTTTCTACTTTTTTCCAAAGTGTATTCTCTCTTAAGCGGGTGGGAAAAAAATGTAGGAGAATTTTGTAGACCAATTATACAGTTCTGCCAAAGGTTTCGTCCTGTGCATTAAATTATGGAAGAATCTTTTGGTTCCACCTGGATCTTTGGATCTTCTGCCTTATTGTATAAAGGTTGGGGAATAAGACTAAGAGTAGACTTTGTGGCAAGGTTAAATGCATGTGTCTCTTTTCTCTTCTGGATGAAAATGTAAATATTCCTTCACTCAAATGCAGCCAATTGATCTTTCGAGAGCACTGCACATGAAATACACATATATTACTGAAATAAATTATCCCCAACAGCATAATTGGATGCTGACCAGTTAGACAATACTGCAATTATTATATTCTGTGTATTATTAAAGACTCCTTATACATAAAGAAAAAAATGTTTTATTTTATAGTTTTAATCAAATTTCGTGTTTGAGACTGAAAAACTGCTTCCTTAACTAGTGTGCCTACTAGCACTTTGAAAAATTGCTACCCAATTGTCATTTTTAACTTGACAAAAGAGTCATTTTTAAAGTGACTTATTAAATAGAAGGCTAGAGGGTAATCATATTAACAGTATTCAGATTTAATTAAATTGCAATATGGGTTAAAATTAAGCAATCTTTCTGGGCCATGCCCACGTGTCCGTTCAGAGAACAGATCTTGGCATGTCATGTAAAACCTCCAAATTCAGCCTTCAGCCCAAAATAAGCTGAACACCCATGACTTAATATTAAGCAATTTGAGGGCAAATGCGATCAGACCGGCAGAATGTGTGCAGATATGTCCCTACACTGTAAAGGGGTAGTCCATAATGAAGAAAAAGAAATTGGGAAATGTAGACTTAACAATAAAGTAGATTTATCTCATCTAGTTGTGTTCACTGTCTGGTTTCTTTGGGAAGGCCAACAATGAGTTCTGAGACAAACATTAAAAGGTGATTTTATTATTCTGTGAGGAGGAACATCATGATTCAGGAGTCAGATCCGGGATGTTCAACCTTGGCAACTTTAAGACTTGTGGGCTTAAATTGACTGGAGAATTCTGGGAGTTGAATTCCACAAGTCTTAAAGTTGTCAAGGTTGGACACCCCTGAATCCGATTGCTGAGATAAGAGCACTTATACAGTAACCACTCTAATAATAAAATGATGAAACATCACCACTGAAGTGATGGTACATCAAATTGTACAGTAATCTGATAAGTCTTATCAGGCGGTTTGGGACATCAAGAACATGGAAAATCGCCCACAGCTTATTGTGTTCTACACAATCAAAAGCTTTTCTGTAATTGAAAAACATGTATATACAAACTTTGGATATTCTCGTGCCTTTTCTATAATCCAATTAATATTGTCAATGTGATCTTGAATACAGGGCCTATTTCTTAATCAAGTTTGTACATCAGGTAACTCTTGATTGATGACATTTTGTAGCCTTTGTTTAATAATTTTTCACAGAATCTTACTTTCATGAGAAATCAAGGCAATTGTGAGATAGTTGGAGCAATCTCTGGCATCACCTTTCTTTACTAATAAGATAAAAACAGATATTTTTTTTCCAGACCAGAGGCCATTGACATGTAGTCCGTATCTCTTGACACAGAGCAGTGATGATATTAACTGACACAATTCTTAGTAATTCCACAGGCAGTCCATTAATACTTGGGGCTTTCCAGTTCAGCAATTTCTCCATGGTCCATTCTACTTCTTTCAAGATATTTGGTTCTTTATTCATTGGACTGTCATTGTTATCATCTTGATGGTACATCAAACTGCTATAGAATTCTTCTTTCCATTTGTATATTCTTCCATCTGTTCTTGAATCTTCTGCTGGTCATTTAGTACATCCCCATTGCAATCTTTAACAGTTCCTTGACATGCTGAAAATTTGGATTGCATCATTTTCACTATGTCAAACATGATCTTAGTATGTTAGTTTCTTCCAGATGTTGATGCTGTTCCCCCCACTGCCTATTTTTTCCAGGCTTCATTCTTTTTTTGAACTATTACCATCTGGCAGATGGTACAGGATAATAAAAACAAAGACAAATAGGCTGAAAAATAGTTTTTATCCCAGAACTGTAACCATATTAAATACTACTGTGTAGTGCAACATGGAAGCACAATATTAGGGGCAGCACAATGGTGAATAGAATGTGAAGGATGTTTGTATATAATGTATGTTTTTACTTGTGTTTTTTATGTGTACGTAGTGTATATTGTGAACAGCACTTAATTTCATTGTGAGATATACAATGACAATAAAAATATTCTATTCTATTCTATTCTATTCTATTCCATTCCATTCCATTCCATTCCATGTTGGAAAATTGCATTCAGTTTTTAACTTTGCCCTTATTACCTTTGGCTTTGGCCACCAGTCATTGATCAGCTATTTTGATGGCATCATCAGATAGCCACTTGTTTGTTCTCTTTGGTTTTTGGCATGACACATACTTTCCATCAATTTCCTGATGTTATCTTTGATCTCTGCACATTTGGATCTTTCTCTTCTAAATTCAGTGGCTCAAACCTATTCTTAACTTCTATGGCACATACAGGTGAGATGTTGTTCAAAAGGAATGTTGGTGGGATGGTGCCATTTTGAGCTGCAGTTTAGCTAATAATAGCTGATGGTCTGAGCTACAGTCAGTATCATGAAGTGCTTAACAAATGCAACTGAACCTTTCTACCATTGTTGGCATAAAATACCAAATCTATCTAATGTTGATGTAGTCCATTTGGTGCTGTCCATATGTATAAATGTTGCTTGTGTTGAATAAACCATGTGTTCCTTATGCTGAGATGATTTTCCTAGCAAAATTGCATCAGGCAATCACCAGCTTCATTCCATTGCCTATTATCATTGCAACTTCTCTTTGGCTTACCTTTGCATTGAAAATACCCATAATATACAAAGATCCTTTTTGGTATTTGATTGAGAGCACATTGAGAGCACTATAAAAAAGTTCAATTTCAATTTCATCTGTCTATATTTGAGCCATAGACTTGTAGCCTGGTGAGGTTGAATGGCTTGCCTCGAGTTTGGATAGATATTATGCGATCGCTGTCTGCTCTGTGATTCTCAACACATTCAATCATTCGTTTGCTTATGCAGAATGCAACTCCTTATTGTCTGATGATATCGTTTCCAGAAAAATAAACCATAAACTCATTTGATTTGAATTGACCACTGCCTGTCCAGTGTAACTCACTGATGCCAAGGATGTCTATGTTCATGCTAATTATTTCTCTTTTTATAATTTTGATATCTCTAAAATTCCATTTTCCAATTTGATATTACTTTGTACCATATAGACAGCCTCTTTTATAATGGGCACCATCTATTGTTGGACTTCCTGAAGGCTTTACTCCAACAACATCATAACCCAGTCTGGAGAGCCTGTTGTGGGTATCACCATATCTGAGTCATGTTGAATTATTGTCATAAAGTGTTCTAGTGAGATTTTTTACAGGGTGCTTCACCACTGCTTTCCTTAACCCTCCCCATTTATCCAGACTTGGGACCAGAATATGGTTCACTGTAAGAATTATATATGTCTAAAAAAGAGTGGGGTTTGAATCACACACACCATGTTGACTAAACTACAGCCCATTCAAGAACCAGCAAGAACACTCCCACCAACACTGCCAGGGCAAGCCACTAATATATAAAATGAGAGCAAACCCCAGTCCTTTCTAGCATTGATAATATTACCTAGTTGGGTAATGAAACATCTGCAAGAAAACAGCCAAGCTCAGGGAGCACCAAGGATCCCACCTCTTGACTTTTTTGATCCCTCTCTCAAAAGGTGTCCTTGGTCTTAATATAGTTTACCTAGCAACCACGGATGAACTGCTTAATAATTCACTTCTAGTGTCATTTGTTGAAGATAACATAAAACAGGACATAATTCTGCAAACATCTTAGTTTATCACTGTTGAATACTCAGTATTGTACAAGGTAAAGATTTACTGAAGTTTATTTTTCATCATTAGAGTAAAAATTGTTTTTCTTCTCTCTTTTCAAACCATTTGCTGGAAGCATAAAATCTTTTAAAATGAGGGAAACAGGTAAGGGAGAAAAATATATTTACTGCAACTGAGAAGATATTGCTATTATCCTTAATGTTATTCCTAGAAGATTCTACAAATAGTTCAGTGAAATAAAGAGATACTTTTGTCCACATTACTTTGATCTCTCATGAAAAATGTGTAGTCTGGTATATTTCAAGCAACTTGTTTGAATACTTACCACTTTTCTTGTCATTGGAAAGCTAGACAATGTTTTTCTTTCCTTCACTTCAATTGCCTTTTAAAAAATCCTCAAGAAAATAAATTTATGGAGACTTGAGGAATTGTTTGAGCTCAACACACTTTAAAAAAAGAATGTACTTGAGTTTAATACATTCAATCTCACAAGAATTCAATTTCTCACATACATAATCAGGCTAAATGAAAAGCTTTTGTACTGACTTGAATTAGTGCACATTTCTGCTATACTAAAAAGCTTTTTGTATTTGCTCTGCAAAAGTATAAGAATGTTTGCCATTATAAAAATTGTCCAAATGAGCAAGATTTAAGCAGAAAACTTTCTCATTTATTGGGATGGGTTAAATGTTATCTAATCTTTGTTGTAATAAATAAAAACAAACTGGTCGAGGGTAGGGAGAAAAACAATGGCATACTCTACAACAATTATTTGGCTGAATAACTTAAGACATAAGAGAATATCGCCTGAAACTGTAGCTAAAAATCCTAATGGTATGAGCTGTTCAATAATAGAACTAATTTTCTATGTGGTAAACAGTTTTAATGACTTCATATTGTTTTTATGTATATTTGTCTCTATGTATGTATGAGTGTGTATTGTAGCTGGCACTGAATTTAGGACTAACTTTAAAAAATAGAAGAGTAGGAATCCCGTCTTTCCACATAGTTAACTAACAGTTGTCCATTTATGAAACCAGATCCTCTAATGTGACATCCTGATATATGTATTTTCATAAGCATAAGTCCTGATATATGTATTTTCATAAGCATAAATCCTGATATATGTATTTTCATAAGCATAAATGTGTTGAATCCACATTTAAGATAATTTTTTTTCTTCATCATGACAAAATCCTGTATACCTGGTGACAAATGGGCTACAGGACTCAGGACTGTTGGCTGAGCATCCAGGGTCAGCAGCTGCAGGATTATTGGAAGAAAGGTTGTTTACCCATCACAATTTTATAAAGATTGAAAACAAAGGAACAATGATGAAAGAAAGCAAAGATAGTACCAATAGAGACAGGTGCCTTAGGTGCAATCCTAAAACATCTGGAACACCACTTGAACACTACTTCATTCAACTGCAAAAGGTAGCTTTACTTGGAACAGTTTACAATCTGTGATAATACCTTTGATACCATCAAATAGCAACATTTCCCTATCCCAGGACCTTGGTAAGGATTTGAAAGGTGGACAAAAATGCCAAATGCAGTCTAAACATCCAGCTGACTATGCAACAACCAGAATAATTATACAATATCAATGATTTAATTACTTGTAAAATTAGACATACCATTTATGAAATTCACTGATCTCTGTCTGAATATAGCAAGCATTCTGTCTCACAAAAAAAAAATTCTCACATGCGGAAACCTTCATAGACATATAAATGCAGAGAGCAAGAAAACACATAAACAAATAAATGAACACATTCCACTGTTTTTCCAATAGGATCAACAGAAAAAAAGAAAATAGTATTAAAAAGTGCTAGTCACACTGAAGAGTCAAGGAGCATATGAAATAGGCATTGCAAGTATACTGTGTGCAACTTCATGACACAAGTAGGAAATGGTGCATGTGCTATGAGGTCATCACATCATTTGAGTATAATGGATCAGGGCAGACACACACAATGGTAGCTGCACTGTGATGAAAAAGGAAGAAAAACAGAAGCAAACTGGGGGAACAAAGGAAGGAAGAAATAACAAAAATAACAGCTGTGTCTGTGCATTATGGAAAGGGCTAACATTTACAAGAAGACCAGCAGAGATAAACTCCACTTCTTCCAAATCAGAAATCTAATCTTCAGTGGTATCAATACCTCCAGCAGAAGTATCTGAAATCATTTGTACCTCTTCAACAGTATGCAAAAGTATTGTTGGTTGCTATATTCTATTTCAAACTTTAATGGTCGTATATTAGATCTGTGAGTGTAAATAATATAAATATAACAGAGAGAGGAGGGAGAGAGTGAGAGAGATCTTGCTGAAGCAAAGAATAAAAATGCTGACTTTCCAAAATGCCTGAAAAAGGGTGTTGTTTACCTGAACGCCTATTCTCAACATGATGATGGATAATTCACCAATGGGTTATCTTAATCTTCCTGCTCCACGTGACTAAGTCTGAATCTATAAATATCAGTACCAAGCCATGTGCTCCCCAGTTTTTCGACTTAGTCTTCATGCTCCAGACGCGTTAAAGAAAAAACTTTAAACTTTATCAACAATCTATCTACAATTTATCACTTTCAACTAAGAATTAAACTTATACCAGAAGAGAAATTCCCAAGGGGAATGCACCGGGAAGAGGATTCCTCTGGATCCCTCCGCTTGGATTCCTCGGAGTCACCCAACTTCCTTTGTTCTAGGAGGTGACGGTTGAGGGCCTCCGCTGCATCAGGGATCCCCTGCAGTCAGCTGGGAAACTCTGGGTTTTTTTCTTCCAGTAAGACTGTTGGATGACTCTGTCCAGAAATAATAGAACCTGAATGGGAACATTCTGGGTTTGGTGGGGTTTTTTTGGGGTACTTCTCTATTGGACATTTGTGTTGTGTTGTTGGTTCCTTTGAATTTGGTTGGTTTTAATCTACAGAATTGACCTAGAATCACTATTGAAAATTGGATATCCATAGAAATCATCCAAATAAATAAATAATCTGCCTGTTTCATTTTTCCTTAGTTCTTCAATCTTAAATCTGACCTGAACATTTGTGTGAAAATTTGGCCATTAATATACAGTACTCTTCTAAAATATACTTTGTTTCAAGCAAATTTTGAAATTCACACGCTTGCTGTAATTGGTAGTCTATATGGGTAGGCAGATAGAACATATTTAGGCAAAGTGCATATATAAGTTTATTTACCCATGTCCATGTTTGTATATATTCGGTAAACTGAACAACAAAAGTAGAAAATGTGTTTTTCTGACTCTTTTATAAGTTTGGAAACTATTAATATAGAATTATATAATATATAATGTAGCATTTTCTGATTTTTTAAGATGATGCTATAACTTACGATATGTTCACTATTGACCTTACTGGCATCTCCTTAACTTATAGCTTTGTTGGTAAAAGTTGGGTTCAAAGGTACACACATCCATCACCACCTACCGGTAGTTCCTTTTCCATCTCCAGTGAAAATTGTATTAATACCCATGTGATTTTTTCCTCCTTTGTAGGAAAGTGGCTGAAGAAGAGATCAAATCTGGAAAAAAATGATTAAAGCAGGAAGGATTGGGCCATTTTCTTCATTCTTTTTTTATATTTAAACTTCCATTTTTAAACTACTTTAATCTATGGACTGATAGTAAAAAAAAATCAGTTAACTACACTTATGTCTAGTTTGAGTTTGTGTTATAGAAAAAAAGCAGAGAAAAAATAATATTTATTTCACTTGATGCATCAATCTATTTGCAAGGAAAAAATGACCGTATGTGTTAGACTTCTGTCTCTGTGCGGAAACTTTCATGTACTCCAGAGTGGATTATTGGCAGGGTGAATATCTCAGAAAGATGACACGTCTTTCACAGGAGAAAGAAAGGAAAGCAAAGGACGCCAAATGTGCTTTAGAAAAAAGGCTTGTAGGTATTACTAGAGGAGCAATGTCATGACAGGGAGCCAGCAGAAATCAAAAGAAAGGAATGAATGTGTGAGAGAAGCAGAGACCTCAAATAAAGGAAGTATAAACCAAGGAAACACATAGCAGGATGCTTGAAGCAATTCCTGTTACTGAATTCAAATCAGTTTTCTTTTGTATTGAGGTATCCGCTTTCAGGAGCTTAATGTTTGACTGCTATGTAAGATAAAGATAAGTTCATGCAACTGTCAATTGAAGTATCCAAAGGGTGGATATTTTTTTTAACATACCCATACCTGCTTCTGCCTCTCACTCTCCCTTCCTCTATTATCACTTCACTTCCTTCTACCCAATGCCATAAATATACTGAAGAAGCTGCCTCAGAGTTTTACAGAATGCAAATGTGAGATGAACTGGATCACAGGAGAACTATATTGGAAACAAACAATAGCAACAAAACCCACATTGTGCCACTGAGGATCTGTTCAGCTAATGATGTTACCAACATTTATGTCATCTTAGTCTGAAATATGAATCATAATGTCATATCATAATGTTTGCGATAAATCAGTAAGCTGATGTCTATGTGAGTCCTTCCTGAATGCTTAAGAAACAGCTATGCTGGGGATTCCAAAGAAAACAATGTAAAAATTGGATCTGGATCCATTTCTTTCACCTTGCAAATCATCTGAAATCAACTAAAGTTAATAATCTTATTATGGTGAATGACTGTCTAACTAACAGTGTTCAGTCCAAAAGATCTTATCATGTGCTAAAGTTAGCTTTGCAGAAAAGAACGATCCCATAAAGAGTTCATCACAAATTTCATTGGACAATTTTTTTTTCAAAAAGTTTGCTTCCTGAAAAACTTTTGGTGATTATGATAGACTCAGCACAGATATAATTTCAGAAGGACTATATCCTATAGAAATCATGAAAAATATGATGCATCTCGCATCTTGCTGCAGTGTCCAACAGTACTGTAATCAGCCAGCATTAATGGATTCCAGTTGCCCTGATACTGGTTTTCCATTGCAGCAATGTCCTGGTGAAAACTTTCACCATGCTCATCACTGACTGCAACTGGATTTTCAGGGGAAAAGTCCAAGTATAAATGCAGAAAATGAATCTTCAGTGAGATGTTACACTTCATGGTATTGTATGCTGTAAGAAGTTATCAACCAGCTGTAGTGTGGTGCTCCCAATCCCTGATGACATTCTGGAATGATTTGCAGTTATTCTTGGAAACATCTGTCTCAAATAACAAAAAGTTTCACCTTCCTTGTTCATCGCTTTCACAAATTTTTTCATCAAGCTGAGTTTGATGAAACTCAGCGAAGGCAAAATATATATTTATTAGATCAGAAAGTGGTTCTTGTGTCACATTTTTCTGTCCTGGAATTAAATTCTTTTGGAATGGGCATTTCTTTTTAATGGGGCATGACTCTCTTGCATGGCTGTATATGTAACAACAGTACATGATATATCTGAGCTGTGTTCTAAGTGGCAAAGCCTGCTTTAACATATGTTTCTGTGCATATGTGCAGCATAGCTAAGAGGTACTGAAAGATGTACATTGCCTTTGTGTAAATACAGAACATTTCTACAAAACAGTAGGTGGTAGGTTAAATTACAAGTTATTTTTGTGATTAGCAGTCAGAAATCTTTAAGATACACCCGAAGATGTTCAGAAAGCCAAATCTTTATTGTCCCGTGTTTTTAAGTGCATCAGGAAAATCAGCAAACAACATCCCCTTTAGATCTGCCCACTCTCAGCAATCATTCCATTTCTTCCACCTCCAAACACCCCTGGATGAGGATGCCCACCGTAAAATGATCTCTGCATCATTTTTATTTTTTTTCTATTTTCCTAAAAAAATAAAATAAGAAAGTAGACTCTAAAGTTTTATAGTAGATAAGAGTTTTAAATAAGGTTAAAGCTTTGGAAATCCAGGACCAACTCCATTTCCAACCATGTACAAGCACTAATTCTCAGCCCAATACATCACATAAATACATCACATTGAATTTAGTGGCTCAATTGCAGATGGAAGGAAATAAAGGCATGATAACTCTGAGAAATATCTGAAGCCTGGAAACAGCAATGAGAGAGGGAGTGAGGGATAATGTAACTCAGTAGAAGACAAAGAGATGAAATTTCAAATAAACTGAATGTTGGTTTCCCTTGAATTGAATATTGGTGATAAATCAGAAGGCATTGGCAAATTGATTATAAAATTATTTTATATGAAACTATCTTAAGAGAATTAATGAAAATTGATATTACTGTATGTAGGTAAGTAATGTGTGTGTTTGCACACAAGTACACCCCTCCACACTTACATATTTATTTATATCTTTAATACATTTTATATCACTGCAATCAATTCAAGTCTCAGTGGCTTACACAACAATATCAAATTTAACATATTCATAATCAGTTTAAAAGATGAAATCTAGCAATTACATAGCAAGACAATCAGGATGTAGTCTACCTTCAGCTACAAAAGGTCACCAAATGATTGTCTTGCACAATCAATCTCACAGCATTGCTGAACTGGAGAAAAATAGGAGGCAGCTCTCTGTATTCTGCCTTGAGCTTCTGAATAAAAGGCAGGGTGTAAATCTAATAAATAATTAAAATAACAATAAATAATATTTGAATTATTGTCTATTTCTTCTTCAAAGGTGTATAATGGTTAAAGATTCATACTAACTGTTGCAGACTCAATTAGATTGAATTGGATGGCTATAGAAATTGAAATAAAATTATTTTTTAATTAATTTTAGGTAATTGCTTTGTAAAATGATAGAGATGTATCTCAAAATCTGGAGCAAACAGCATCAACAGATTTTCATCTGCGGCATGTATTAGACTATCTAGACCCATACCAGTCGGGCTTCAGGCCGGGACACAGCACGGAAACGGCATTGGTCACGTTGGTAAATGATCTCTGGAGGGCCCGGGACAGGGGTTATTCCTCTGTCCTTGTGCTTTTGGACCTCTCAGCGGCTTTTGACACCGTGGACCACGGTATCATGCTGCGGCGTCTCGGTGAGTTAGGAGTGGG